>NC_052176.1:12064852-12109206 GCF_902713615.1 Scyliorhinus canicula
CAACAACAAAAAAGAAAAACATAATAACCCCAAAACCCAACCCCCACCCCCCAGTAGCCACAAAAAGAAGAAATATATAAGCACCCAGCATATTCAATAAACACATATACACATTTACACATTCCTCCCCTCCCCCGAAACAAGCCCCCTCCCCCACCGCCCTCCCCTGAAACAAGCCCCCCCCCCACCGCCCACCCCCGAAACAAGCCCCCCCCCCCCACCGCCCTCCCCCGAAACAAGCCCCCCGCCCCCGGATTGCTGCTGCTGCCGGCCTATTTCCCTACCGTTCCACCAGGAAGTCAAGGAAAGGCTGCCACCGCCTAAAGAACCCCTGTACTGATCCCCTCAGGGCAATTTTCACCCTCTCCAACTTGATGAACCCCACCATAACATTGATCCAGGCCTCCACGATTGGGGGCCTCGCATCCTTCCACTGAAGCAGAATCCTCCGCCGGGCTACTAGGGACGTAAAGGCCAGAACACCGGCCTCTTTCGCCTCCTGCACTCCCGGCTCCACTGCAACCCCAAAAATTGCGAGTCCCCAGCCTGGCTTGACCCTGGATCCTACCACCCTCGACACCGTCCTTGCTACCCCCTTCCAAAATTCCCCCAGCGTTGGGCATGCCCAGAACATATGGGCATGGTTTGCTGGGCTCCCCGAGCACCTAGCACACCTGCCTTTGCCCCCGTAAAACCTACTTATCCTCGTCCCGGTCATGTGGGCCCTATGTAGAACCTTGAACTGTATAAGGCTAAGCCTCGCACAGGAAGAGGAGGAATTCACTCTTTCCAGGGCATCCGCCCACGTCCCCTCCTCAATCTCCTCACCCAGCTCCTCTTCCCATTTACCCTTCAGCTCCTCCACCGAGGCCTCATCCACCTCCTGCATGACGTGGTACACGTCCAAAATCCTCCCCCCTCCAACCCACACCCCCGAGAGCACCCTGTCCCGTACCCCACGTGGGGGCAGCAGAGGGAACCCCTCCATCTGCCGCCTGGCAAACGCCCTAACCTGCATGTACCTAAACATGTTCCCCGGGGGGGAGCCCAACCTTCCCCTCTAACTCACCCAGGCTCACAAACCTCCCATCCACAAACAGGTCCCTCAACCTCCTAATACCTACCCTGTGCCAACCAAGAAACCCGCCATCGATGCTCCCTGGTACAAACCGGTGATTCCCCATATCGGGGACTCCATTGAGCCCCCCACCTCCCGCCTATGCCGCCTCCAATGCCCCCAACTTTTGAGGGTAGCCGCCACCACCGGGCTCGTGGTATACCTCGTTGGAGGGAGCGGCAGCGGTGCCGTTACCAGCGCGTCTAGGCTCATGCCCACACAAGATGCCATCTCCATCCTCTTCCATGCTGCCCCCTCCCCATCCATCACCATCTTACGCACCATCGCTGCGTTGGCAGCCCAATAGTACCCACAGAGGTTGGGCAATGGCAGCCCCCCCCTATCCTTGCCCCGCTCCAAAAACACCCTTCTCACCCTCGGAGTCCCATGCGCCCATACAAATCCTGTAATACTCCTGTTGACCCTACTCAAAAAGGCCTTCGGGATAAGGATGGGGAGGCACTGGAAGAGGAACAAAAACCTCGGGAGCACCGTCATCTTGACGGACTGCACCCTGCCCACCAACGACAACTGCAACATGTCCCATCTTTTGAACTCCTCCTCCATTTGCTCCACCAGCCTAGTGAGGTTAAGTTTGTGAAGGGCCCCCCAGCTCCTAGCCACCTGGACTCCCAGGTACCAAAAGCTCCTCCCTGCCCTTTTCAGTGGGAGCCTACCAATCCCCTCCTCTTGATCCCCCGGGTGCACAACGAACAGCTCAATCTTACCCAGGTTGAGCTTGTACCCAGAAAAGCCCCCAAATTCCCTAAGAATCTTCATCACCTCCGGCATTCCCCCCACTGGGTCCGCCACATATAGCAACAAGTCATCCGCATATAATGATACTCGGTGTTCCTCCCCACCCTGCACCAGACCCCTCCAATTCCTTGACTCCCTCAACGCCATGGCCAGGGGCTCAATTGCCAACGCAAAGAGCAAGGGGGACAGGGGACACCCCTATCTCGTCCCCCGGTACAACCGAAAGTACTCCGATCTCCTCCTATTCGTGGCTACGCTCGCCATCAGGGCCTCACACAACAGCCTCACCCAGCTGACAAACCTCTCCCCGAACCCAAACCTTTCCAGCACCTCCCACATGTACCCCCCCACAACCCTATTTCGCACGGTTGGGTGTAAATCAAACATGAATCTATGAGGAGAAACTCTAATTGCTCATCAGTCGGGCTTGTGGCGCAACGGTAGCGCGTCTGACAGAAGGTTGCGTGTTCAAATCACGTCAGGCTCACCGTGTTCCAGGAATTTCTTCCTGTGTGGGAATGTTGTCCAAATGATTCTGTTCAAAACCACAATGCTGGTAATTTTTTCCGGCCATATCAGATTTACCCGCTCAGTTTATATTTTTCAGCAGTTTCATTAAGTATCAGGGGATTCGGCTAGTTCAGTGGGTAGAGCATGGGACTCCACATCCCAGGGTCGAGGGCTCGAGCTGCACGTTGGGCGTTTCCATATTATTATCTGAGAATATTGAACCAACTGTTTGGGCAGCATGGTAACACAGTGGTTAGCACAATTGCTTCACGGCCCCAGGTTCGATTCCTGCCTTGCGCACAGTGAAATCGTTCTCACTGCCCATGGGTGAGACCAGAACTACTGGTCAGTTAAAAACAAGGATGTTGCCCTTTTCGGACGGAGATGAGGAAATTTCTCACTGTCAGAGAGTTGTGCGTCTTTGGAACTCTGCCTCAGAAGGCGGCAGAAGCGGGACATTGATTATTTTTAAGGCGGAAATGGGGAAATTCTTGTTCAGCAAATAAATCAAAGGTTTATCGGGCTTACATACAACCATTCCATTCAGCCAGTTACCTGGGTGCACAAGCACTGGGTGCGGTTTTTATTTGATATATCAGTTCCACACCATGGTGAAACGGTCTTAAAATATCGCTTTCATTTCTTCACGTGTTCTGCGCTGAAATATTCGCTGCAATACCTTCACTGGAGCGCCACCTTCCTCCCGATTTCAGTCAATGACACCATCCGGGCTCCTCCGGATTTTTGAACCCAGGACCTCTCACATTTTATCACAGCTGAGAATCAATGTCAATGTCAGGAGTGGGATTCGAACCCTCGCCTCCAGAGGAGACTGCGACCTGATGTATCCAAACGGATCGGAGGGGATTGCGCCGAGTTGGGGTGCGCTTTCCGAGGGTCAGTGCAGATTGGATGGGCCGAATGGTCTTCTTCTGCAGTGGAGGGGTTCTATGATTACTTAAACAAGGGTGTAAACGGCGGCATCGGGACACAAGGACAAGGTGAGGTCTCAGGCCAGAGCAAGAGTCCTATGTAATGACACACAGAACATCAGAAATAAATACATTTATTGTGGACTGGTGCCATCTCCTGGCTGAACCGGAGCCGTCCGACACGGACACTTTCATTCAGGAACATTTTTAATTGGAGTGAAATAACATAAACATAGAAAGAAGTTTTTTAGGAAACAATTTATCAAACTAATGCAAAGCATCAAAAGGACGTAATATTTGACAGTAAGTGATGGATTGGATTGGATTTGTTTATTGTCATGTGTACCGAGGTACAGTGAAAAGTATTTTTCTGCAAGCAGCTCAACAGATCATTCAGTACATGGGAAGAAAAGGGAATTAAACAGAATTCAAGAAAATACATGAGAATACATAATAGGGCAACACAATATATACAATGTAACTACATAACTACAATGTAACTACATAACTACAGACGTGGAGTCTGCACGTCCTCCCCGTGTGTGCGTGGGTTTCCTCCGGGTGCTCCGGTTTCCTCCCACAGTCCAAAGATGTGCGGGTTAGGTGGATTGGCCATGCTAAATTGCCCGTAGTGTCCTAAAAAGTAAGGTTAAGGGGGTTAGACCATAAAACCATAAGACATAGGAGCGGAAGTAAGGCCATTCGGCCCATCGAGTCCACTCCACCATTCAATCATGGTTGATTTCAACTCCATTTACCCGCTCTCTCCCCATAGCCCTTAATTCCTCGAGAAATCAAGAATTTATCAATTTCTGTCTTAAAGACACTCAATGTCCCGGCCTCCACCGCCCTCTGTGGCAATGAATTCCACAGACCTACCACTCTCTGGCTGAAGAAATTTCTCCTCATCTCTGTTCTAAAGTGACTCCCTTTTATTCTAAGGCTGTGCCCCGGCGTCCTAGTCTCCCCTGCTAATGGAAACACCTTCCCTACGTCCATCCTATCCAAGCCATTCATTATCTTGTACGTTTCTATTAGATCTCCCCTCAACCTCCTAAACTCCTAAACTCCAATGAATATAATCCCACGATCCTCAGACGTTCATCGTATGTTAGGCCTACCATTCCTGGGTTGTTGGGTTACGGGTATGGAGTGGATACGTGGGTTTGAGTAGGGTGATCATGGCTCGGCACAACATCGAGGGCCGAAGGGCCTGTTCTGTGCTGTACTGTTGTTCTATAAGCATTGGCATCGGGTGAAGCAGACATGGGTGTAGTGTTAATGAGGTCAGTCCATAAGAAGGTCATTTAGGAGTCTGGTGACAGTGGGGAAGAAGCTGTTTTTGAGTCTGTTCGTGCGTGTTCTGAGACTTCTGAATCTCCTGCCCGATGGAAGAAGTTGGAAAAGTGAGTACGCCGGGTGGGAGGGATCTTTGATTATGCTGCCCGCTTTCCCCCGGCAGCGGGAGGTGTAGATGGAATCAATGGATGGGAGGCAGGTTGGTGTGATGGACTGGGCGGTATTCACGACTCTCTGAAGTTCCTTGCGGTCCTGGGCCGAGCAATTGCCATACCAGGCTGTGATGCAGCCCGATCGGATGCTCTCTATATTGCATCTGTAAAAGTTGGTAAGGGTTAATGTGGACATGCCGAATTTCCTTAGTTTCCTGAGGAAGTATAAGCGCTGTTGTGCTTTCTTGGTGATAGCGTCGACGTGAGTGGACCAGGATAGATTTTTGGTGATGTGCACCCCTAGGAATTTGAAACTGCTCACCATCTCTACCTTGGCTCTGTTGATGCTGACAGGGGTGTGTACAGTACTTTGCTTCCTGAAGTCGATGACCAGCTCTTTAGTTTTGCTGGCATTAAGGGAGAGATTGTTGTCGCTGCACCACTCCAATAGGTTCTGTATCTCCCTCCTGTATTCAGACTCGTCGTTATTCGAGATCCGGCCCACTATGGTCGTATCGTCAGCAAACTTGTAGATGGAGTTCGAACCAAGTTTTGCCATGCAGTCGTGTGTGTACAGGGAGTAGAGTAGGGGGCTAAGTATGCAGCCTTGCGGGGTACCGGTATTGAGGACTATTGTGGAGGAGGTGTTGGTGTTCATTCTTACTGACTGTGGTCTGTTGTTCAGAAAGTCAAGGATCCAGTTGCAGAGTGGAGAGCCAAGTCCTAGGTTTTGGAGCTTTGATATGAGCTTGGCTGGGATTATGGTGTTGAAGGCGGAGCTGTAGTCAATAAATAGGAGTCTGATGTAGGAATCATTGTTTTCGAGATGCTCTAGGGGTGAGTGTAGGGCCAGGGAAATGGCGTCTGATGTGGACCGGTTGCGACGGTATGCGAATTGAAGTGGGTCAAGGCGTTCCGGGAGTATGGAAGTGATGCGCTTCATGATCAGCCTCTCAAAGCACTTCATTACAACTGACAAATGGGGGAAAACTTGTGAGCATCGCTGCCTTCCAAGCAGTTGATGTGGGTTTGATTCCCGGCCATCACAATAATAATTTGATCGGAAGCGTTTGCGTGATTCCGTGGGTTTCGAACTGAGGATGAAAGCCTGGAGAAAGTGAGGTGGCTGGAGGCAGGAATCTTCCCTTGTTGTAAACAGTCTGGTTGGATTGTTCACATCCGTCCGAGAGGGGAAACTGTGATCTCGGTTTCTATTGTGGTTTATTATTGGATATGGTTATATATCCGTATTACCCCTCTGTGGGGTATTCCTGGAAGTTATTACATAAACATTTCCCCTTCTGGCTGTTAAATAATTTGAAAACACTGAAAAACTCCTGGTTCTATCTTTACCAAATGACATGACTGTGTTAATAAAACAGAACCCATTCCAGTTAGTGGAGATGTGATATTGACATCGATAATACTCACACACCACAGCAGATGTTGTCTGTTTCCCTCAGAGAGGCAATTGAAGAGCTTCCCTATTTTGCTACTTTGAGCTTCACAATGTTGTAATGCTGTCTGCGTCATTCCTGGGACAAATGTCCGGATCACACAGGAAGCAAGACTTTGATACTAATTTACTGAAAATAAAAGGCGGATGTGCTGCAGGGTGATCGCGACATGTCCATCCAAACATTGCAGGGCTTTTATTGGAATACAATTGCTTGTAACATTGTTCATTCGAGTCGCTTTCATCCTAGTATTTTGTTTAGCCCCTGATGAATCCACAGCATCTGTTTGACTTGGATAAAGTGTAGAATAAAATATTATGTATCAATCGGTTCAATAAAATTCTGCGGAGGAATTTCTAATATCGTCAGGAAGACAGACAGCCATAGAGCCATAGATATGTGTAGCATGGAAACAGCCCTTCGGCCCAGCATGTTAATGCCGCCCAGCTTCTATCACTAAGCTAGTCCCACTTTCCCGCATTTGGCCCATATCCATCTATACCCACCCTCACCATGTAACATTCTCACTGATTTTTAAAAGACAAAATGATCCCCGCCCCTCAAGCCCAGGCCAGATGGTGGGGGCTGAATGTAATGCGACATGAATCCCAGGTCCCGGTTGAGGCCGTACTCATGTATGCAGAACTTGGCTAGAAGTTTCTGTTCGGCGATTCTGCGTTGTCGCGCGTCCTGAAGACTGCCTTGCAGAACGCTCACCCGGAGATCAGAGGCTGAATATCGTTGACTGCTGAAGTGTTCTCCGATGTGTTCACTGGTGTGACATGTGAATATTCGGTTCATTCTCTATCTGCAGTGTCAGTTGCTGTGTTTGACACAGGTCTCCCTGGACAATGAGCCAATCCTGATTTGATCTCACTTAAAGCAACTTTCAATTGCGTCCCAAAGCCCACCAGTTCCCCCACACAATTATAAATCAGAAATGTGAACGAACAATGTGACATTTATCTCACTGTTCTGGTGATGCTCAGAAGCAGTGATGTCAGTTTTTGCTACTCGCCAAGTCGCCCTGTGGATGCGCCTCGCCAATCAGGTGGGTAATGTAATTCTGCCAGTCAGTGGGTTCAGTGAACATTTTAGGAGAAATTCGAAGTTATCATGACTTCATCAGTGGCCTCATAGTAAAGGTGTGAGTGACGTCAATCATAATGTGATCAAATGCTTGTCTGTTTCCGTCTTTCCGCGGGGAGTTTTCATGCTGAAGATAAACATGTTGGACATGGTCTGGGAATGTTTCACTCCGGTCCATTCCCAACATTTCCCGACCTGATGGGTTGGGCTTTTCCTTCCAAACGTTGCGGGACACTTTATTAATATTGAGTAATATTGGTTAATTATCAGCATTTTTAAATAAACAAAACTAAACATGAAACAATACTTAATAAATGACAATTATCATAAGCGATACATTTTTAATTTCATTCCCCAAACAGCCAAATTGGGTGAAAACCATCAATGAGAGGCAAAGGGAGCCCCGATCATTTGTGTGGTCAGTGGTTTGTTTATGGAGCTGAGTAAATATTCGGGATCAGAGCCGCTGCGAGCGGGGTTCGAACCTGCGCGGCGATACAATAATGTGGCTTTGCCGTTTGTGTCCACACATCTGGATAGGAATGAAGCTGCTGCTGCCCGGGGAGCTGGACAAGCAAGAGGCACAGATATTGAGCAACTGTACCCGCTACAACTAGATTCCAAATTACTGAGAAAAACAAAAACAAGCGCAACTGATTTTTTTTAGAAACTATGACAGTGTCTCTGAAAACAACATATCAACATCTCTTAAAGATTCGATTTGCGTAACAATTCGCTATGAACTGTCTCAATGTCAGCCGTAATTTCTTGCCAGCTCTCTGACAGGCGCTGACTGGTTAAACGTCTCCTTCACTTTTCAAGGTGCGGCTCAATAAAATCAATCACAGTCCCATGATCCATGTTCCTCCTGTTCTCAGACACATCCACTTTCTACAAGGACACACTAACTGGTTTTCAGAGTAAGAGTCAGACTGCAGTTACCTCGTTCTCTCTCGGTCCCTTTATCTCAGAACCACCTCACAACCAGGAATGGACCTTCTCACAGAGCCAAGAATGGAATAGTTTGTCGATTCTTCCACTGATTCAGGACCGTCCATCACCTGGACGTATTGGTACAAAAGAGTTGGGATGAGATGGGGCTGAGTTTCACTGTGTATCCAATCAGTCCCCGGAGAAGCACAAAAACAGTGAGTGAGGGAGAGATAAAGAAGCAAAGAAAGAGATAGCGAGACAAAGAAAAGAGAAGAAAACATTTTTCAATATGTTCCATTTCTGACACGATTTTTTTACACAGAAATTCATTTAGCTGAATGAAACCAAACCACGTTTCCATTCACTGCCTTTGCTGTTTTGCAGTAAACGTTATTATTTAACGATTGTGCTTTGAGTGTGAGCTCCTTAATTATCTTTATAATTCCTTTCGTTTCCAAAATGAACGTTTTTCCAAATAAACATCAATGAATTTTCATGCCCTCCTGAAACCAACTGAAATTCAGATTCATTCTCGAGTCGGCCGCTATTCGGGGTGTTGAACAAACCTTTTGAATCAGCTGCTCCAGGGCTCGAACCTCCGCGGGGGTATTGCACTGGATTTGTAATGCTGCGCCTTGACCACTCGGCCATCACAGATGCATCACCCAAGCGTAATTTGGTCGAAACAAAACATTCTAAAACCAGCCTGGAACCACTCCAGGAAGCATTCAAGCGATCAACGGAGCCCCGGGGTTTATGTGAGGAGGGGTTGAATCTTCGTGGAAAATGACCATTGGATTTGGAGAGAAGCCTTGAGATAATCGAGGATATCAGTTCTCTGCACGCACAATTCCACTGATTAAATAGTTTGTGTAACAACATCAGTTACATTGGAAATATATTAGAAATTCATTTTTCTTTTGAAATTCAGCAGCACAACACTTCCCAGTCTGGAAGAAAATTAAAATGATGAATCGAGTAATTAGAGCACAGAGAGAGACCTGTGCAGGCCGAATGGTCACGTGATGACACAACTAAAATGATCAGGTGTCTGGACTCCGGCAGTTCTCCCCGGATCGCGGTCAGAGCACAAGCCAGGAGGAGCTGCTCAATTGTTAAATCAGTGATTTTTTATTCCAACTCCTTGGTTGCCAGTCATTCAGAGACGAGCATTGCTACATGGTGTCAGGAGTGGGCAGTATGGCAGAAGTATTCCAGCGCATCAACCTCCTTGTATCATAGAATCGTAGAATCTCGAGCGCGGAAGGCCATTCGGCCCAACGAGTCATCACTGACCCTCGCAATGAGTACCGCAGCTACTCTGCTCAAGAAGAGGTTTAATAGACATTGTGACCCCCCCCCCCCTCCCCCCCCAGCCCGGCTAGCTCAGTCGGGAGAGCTTGGGACTCTTAATTCCAGGGTCGTGGGTTCGAGCCCCACGTTGGGTGCTTCCATTATTATTTGAAAAGATTGATGCTGAATGAACTGTTTCATTACAGGAATGCAAGGTTATGTCGCTGGACTGGGAATCCAGAGGTCTGAACTAACCCTTGGTGACAAGGTTTAATAAATCTGGAATTGAAATTTCGCCTCAGTAATGGCGCAGAAAGGTTCTGCTTCAGACGATAACAGGGAACACATTCCATTGGGAATGATTTGACACAACCACAGAGAAGATTTGTCACCGGCAGAGAGAACAGTTATAAAACAGAGAGCACGGTTACACTGCAGGATAAACATTTACAAACAGGGCCTTTCTGTGTACAGCAAAAACACATTTTCCTAAATAACCAGTTTCTCCATCTCGGCACCTTTTCTGTGTGTCACTGTGTGTGTCCTGATAGTCTCTTCTTGCTTTTCTGTGTGTCTTTCTCTGTTATAGCCGTACTGATGTTACGTATTAACGCCACTTTTCCCAAACAGTAATTGTGATTGATAGGTACAGAAAGATTTCCACACTGACATTCAGCACCACTGTCTGCAAGAGACTGAATCCCACCCTTACATACAGTACCAGACATTGACTCACAATGAAAGAATCCAGCTCTCAAAACTGTTCCAAAGACTGAGGTGCAGAGTGTTCCCTCCACTCGCGAACGCTACCTGTGATTTACAGATACAGAGCAAATCTCAGTCAGGTGAGTAGCAGAGTTTGAAGGGTACGACATGTATTCCACAATCACCTTCTCTGCGCCACATAACCAGATGCAGTGGGCACTCGGTGTCTGTTGGTTTAACAAGGGTTTTACACAAGAACGGGAACACATTTACACAAGATCAGGGTATAAGACGTAGGAGCAGGAGTAGGGCATTCAGCACATCGAATATGCTCCGGATTTCAATGAGATCATGATTGACCACATATTATATGACTTGTTATGATCCCATACTGTGGCACGCTGTCACAGTGGCTACCACACAGCGCCAGCCATCCGGGTTCAATTCCAGCCTTTGGTCACTGACTGTGTGGAGTTTGCGCTGTCTCTCCGTGTCTGTGTGGGTTTCCTCCAGGTGCTGCGATTTCCTCGCACAGTCCAAATGTGTGCGGGGTATGTGGAGCGGCCTTGCTAAATTGACCCTGCTTTCGATCAATTGGTCAGTCTGAGTGAAGTCAATAGGGGGCTGGAAGTCACGACCGGGAAATTAAGAGTCCCAAGCTCTATACTGAGCTAATAATTGATCAGCTGCTCCTGGCTTGAGCTCTGTCCGGGGTCCGGGAAAAACTGCTGGAATCCAGACACGTGATCATGTTAGTTGCGTCATCGGGTCATCATGTTGGATTGGATTGGATGTGTTTATTGTCACGTGTACCGAGGTACAGTGAAAAGTATTTTTCTGCAAGCAGCTCAACAGATCATTCAGTACATGGGAAGAAAAGGGAATTAAACAAAATTCAAGAAAATACATAATAGGGCAATACAAGATATACAATGTAACTACATAAACATTGAATCGGATGAAGCATACAGGGTGTAGTGTTAATGAGGGCAGTCAATAAGAGGGTCATTTGGGAGTCTGGTGAGAGTGGGGAAGAAGCTGTTTTTGAGTCTGTGCGTGTTCTCAGAGTTCTGTATCTCCTGCCCGATGGAAGAAGTTGGAAAAGTAGGTAGCCGGGTGGGAGGGATCCTTGATTATGCTGCCCGCTTTCTCCTGGCAGCGGGAGGTGTAAATGGAGTCAATGGATGGGAGGCAGGTTCGTGTGATGGACTGGGCGGTTTTCACGGGTCTCTGAAGTTCTTTGCGGCCCTGGGCCGAGCAGTTGCCATACCAGGCTGTGATGCAGCCCGATCGGATGCTTTCTATGGAGCATCTGTAAAAGTCGGTAAGGGTTAATGTGGACATGCCGAATATTCTTACTTTCCTGAGGAAGTATAGGCGCTGTTGTGCTTTCTTGGTGATAGCGTGGACGTGAGTGGGCCAGGACAGATTTTTGGCGATGTACACCCCATGGAATTTGAAACTGCTAACCATCTCCATCTCGGCCCCGTTGATGCTGACAGGAGTGTGTACAGTACTTTGCTTCCTGAAGTCAATGACCAGCTCTTTAGTTTTGTGACCGTTCGGCCTGCACAGGTTTCCCTCTGTGCTGTAATTTCTAGATTTCATCATTTTAATTTTCTTCCAGACTGGAAAGTGTGGTCCTGTTCCATTTGAATTTCTAATATCTTTCCAATGTAGTCCATATTGTGACACAAACTATTTAATCAGTGGAATTGTGCGTTTAGGGATCTGAGATTTTCGTGTCTCCAAATTAAATGCTCATTTTCCACGAACATTCAACCCCTCCTCACATAAACCCCGGGGCCCCTTTGATCTTCCCTGCAGTGCAATGCAACATCTCCCCGGAGTGATTCCAGGCTGGTTTTAGAATGTGTTCTATCGACCAAATTACTAATGAATGACGCATTGTCCGCAGCTGCGACGGCCGAGTGGTTAAGGCGTTGGACTTGAAATCCAATGGGGTAGGTTCGAACCCTGCTCGCAGCAGCGACTGTCATTCGGGATGTTTGCTCAGTTCTCCGCACAAGTTGATTAGAGAGTAACTTCCGTTTTCAAGTCTTATCGAGTTCAGTCAGATATTTAACATTTTTTTGGAAACTGAACGAATTATCTAGATGAATAAAGTGCCCACACTCAAAACAACAATCTATAAATAGTTTTCTGCAACGTTTGGAAGCAGAAGCAGCAACGGCAGCGAATGGAAACGTGGTTTGGTTTCATTCAGCTGAATTTATTTCTGTGTAAAAAGATCGTGGCAGAAATGGGACATATTTTCTCTCCCTCGCTGTTTGTTTGTTTCTTTCTTTCTCCCTCACTGTTTTTGTGCTTCTCCAGGGACTGATTGGATACACAGTGAAACTCAGCCCCATCTCATCCCAACTCTTTGGACCGATAGTTCCTGGTGATGGACCGTCCAGAATCAGTGGAAGAATCGACAAACTATTCCATTCTTGGCTCTGTAAGAAGTTCCATTCCTGGTTGTGAGGAGGCTCTGAGATAAAGGGATCGAGAGAGAATGAGGTGACTGCAGTCTGACTCTTACTCTGAAAACCAGTTAGTGTGTCCTTGTAGAAAGTGGATGTGTCTGAGACCAGGAGAGAAGCAGATCATGGGACTGTGATTGATTTTATTGAGCCGAACCTTGAAAATTGAAGGAAACTTCTAACCAATCAGTGCCTGACTGAGAGCTGGTAAGGAATTACGGCTGACATTGAAACGGTTCATAGTGAATTGTTGCAGCAAATCGAATCTTTATGAGGTGTTGGTATATTGTTTTCAGAGACACTGTCATAGTTTCTTAAAACATGATTTGTGCTTGCTTTTGTTTTGTTCAGTAATTTATGGAATCTATTTGGAGCGGGTGGAGTTGCTCAATATCTGAGCCTCCTGCTTGTTCAGCTCCCCGGGCAGCAGCAGCTCCATTCCTACCCAGACCTGTGGACACAAACAGGAGACCCAAAGCACTGCGCACTGCTGCCATCTCCTGGCTGAATGCGAGCTGTGCAGAAGGTAACGATGTATTCGCAACACGTTTCAATTGGCGCAAAATAACATTAACATGGTTAAATATTATCATTGCAGTAATCACATTTAAATCCCGAGATATCTGATTTTTGACTGAGCGACCCAGCTCATACCGATCTGTCGGAAAAAGAAAGATTCCCATTACAACCATATTGGTTACAGGAATATCCAATCCCTGATTTAATACATTCTCCCGCTTCAATGCTTGTGTATTCGTTCTACAAATACAGAGGGGCTGACATAGCCAGATGAGGGTGGTGATATAGTGGTGAATGTCCCAGCATTTGACCCAGGTTCAGTACCTGGCCATCACAGGGGAGAATTATTTAATTAGATATCGCAGGTCAGGACAGAAAAGGAGGGGACACTCCTCAAATAAAATTCACCAATGGTTCTCATCACCCATGGGTTTCTTATCTAATAACCAACATCAATTTGTTTTGAGTGGAAACTTAGTATAAATAAAGGACAAGCTTCAAAATTAATCTTCTGGCTCAACGGGAGCCGCGATGTACACAAACAACATCAATTTCTTTCTGCTCACTGTGCACAGTTGTAGTGATCTGTATTAAACAGCAGGAGCGGGATGCGCAATCTTCACCTTGTTTTAAAATCATTTATTGTACCCAATTCATTTTTCCAATTAAGTGTCAATTTACCGTGGCCAATCCACTTAGTTTGCACATCTTTGGATTGTGGGGGCGAAACTCAGGTGAATGTATAAACTTCACAGGGACAGTGACTCACAGCCGGGATCAAACCTGGGACCTCGGCGCCGTGTGGTATCAGTGGTAACCACTGTGCCACCATGCTGCCCGAGCAGTCTTCACCTTCACGATGAGTCTGAATTTCAGTTTGGGGGTTTCAGAGAGAGCGGATGTTATTGTGGAAACTGAAGTCACCTTTCCTGTGAATGGAGCCGGTTAAAATGCCCTGGCCGGCCTGAGAGTCCCCGAACCCGGTGTCAGTGGGAGCCTGGAGACAAGGCAGATCCCAGAGAAAGGGAAATAGATTAGAGATAGAGGGCGGATAGGAAAAGGGAGGAAGCGAGAGATGGGGGGGGGGGGGGGGGGGGGGAGGGAGGGGGGGGAGGAGGAGGAGAGTGACATAATGGGTTATATTGAGAGAGGAACAGATGGAGGGAACTAGAGGTAGGGAGGCAGCTGGAGGCAGGATCCCCCTTCATTTATCCTGATAATTACCACTTCAAATAATTCGAACAAATTGACAGACACGGTGTACCCTTCGAGATGCAATGCTGAATCTGTTTCATTATGTTATATATTGCTAAATGTTCTGCTATTATATTCTTTATAATGGACAGTTTCCACATGACAGATAGTATGCTAACTAGCATTTAGTTATCTGTTTTTGTCTCCCTCCCTTTTCGAATAAAGGGGTTACGTTGGCAGTTTTCCATAAAGAACAGTACAGCACAGGAACAGGCCCTTCGGCACTCCAATCCTGCGCACTGCCATTTTCCAAAACGTAAGGATTCAAGGAAGGTTTTCACCATTGCATACCTTTCATGGATGAGAAGTTGGTAAGAAGGTTCTGAATGTGCAGCCTGGTTTGCAATATTGGAAATACATCTTCCGGAAGCACACTCTTCACCACTGATACCACTCCAGCCAATCTCCACGGCGCAATATCCTCGGTCTTGGCGGTTTTCCAAAAGATTTGTTTGAACCCTCGCCAGGATCTAACAATTCACACGAATGCCATATGGTTCCAATTCTCTGAATCTCATCTATCAGAGCAATTTTGATAAAAGGAGGTAATGGCACATTAGAGACAACAACATGCTTCCTGCAATGGTAATCTCCTTAAAGACGTCAAATACAATTGGTCTGAAATCTCTATTCAATAAATAATCATCAAATTCTGCAGTCAGTCCATGAACAACCCGCGCCTTCATTCCACTTATTGTTACTTTCATTTCCCTCATCCCACTTCTTCATCACTAATTTTTCTTTGAACTCCCTTCAATAAAAGTGCTCACTTTCCTCATCGACCATTCATAAATGTTTTCTTTTGTATAAAACTTTTGTTGAAGAAGAGGAACGAAAAAGACTGGCTGCAGGTAAATGCCACATGTCATGTGGACCTGATGTGATGCAGCCTAAGATGCTGAGTGATGTAATAGTGGATATTGTGAAGTAACTGCCAGAAACTTCCGAATTCTATTTGTGTTTTTAATGGACAGCTACAATCCACTTGTTTATTCCAGGACACAGTAATAAATAAAGTGAATCAGTGCTGAGCAGTTTCTATCATTCCCACACCTCCAGTTTATTTTTATTGAGAAACCCGTCCTCAATGGAAGAATTTTTGCTTTAAGAATGAGACCACCGCCTCCTGGGAATACAGGAGCGATTCCTCGATGTCCTGAGCTGTAAACGTGGAATTCAGTGAAAGGATTTCACACTCCGCACGGAATCTGATCACCACCTCAACCCCAACATTCAGCTTCGGTGGGCAGACAAGACAATTTTCTTCCCGTAGCCCCGTAGCACAGACTGGATAATATCCCAAACTCGTATCCCACTATTATCACATTGTTCTGCAACATCGCTCTCTTCCCAAAACTCGAGAAATCTCACCCCAAATCCTCAAACCTTTTATTCTGTATTCAAACAACATTTGATTAAGATCATCCTGGGAAGAGAGGTTCGGTATTCCGAGTTCCTCTGCAGATATCCGGTTGTTGTTCAATGACCAAAAGAGGCCTAAAACCTGAAAGAAAGCCCCTCTCACAGCCCTGTGAACATGTCTCCATTAGACGGTGCAGTCAATACCTGCAGAGTAGGTGACAATGGAGAGAAGTGTGAGGAATTCAGTGCCAACATTCGGTGCAGAAAGAGGTTTCAAAACAAAACATTATTTTAAATACTGAACAGATCTTTTGGGAGCAGGACTCAAGTCAAAGGGAAAAAACCAGTTGCTTTCTAGTCGAAAGTTTTAACCATTGGACTGAATTCAGTCCTTGTGTTGATATGTCTGTAAATTATCCACTGGAAAATCAAGAACAAATTAAACCTGCAATTCTGGAACAAATACCGATTTTACGCTGTTATATTATTGGGGAGAATTACGGAACAAAGAGATCGAGTACAGGTTCGGAGCTCATTGAAGATGGAGTCGCAGGGGGACAGGGTGTTGAAGAACCCATTCAGCATGCTAGGTTGTATTGGTCAGAATATTGAATAAAGGAATTGGGACGTCTTATTGAAGTTGTACAAGACATTGGTAAGAGCGCACATGGAATAATATGTTGAATTCTCGTCACCCTATTATCAGAAGTGTATTGCTCAATTAGAAATAGTGCAGAAGGGATTTACGAGGATGCTACCAGGACTTAATAGTCTGAGTTATAAGGAGAGGATGGATAGGCTTGGACTTTTTCCCTGGAGCGTAGGAGGCATAGAGGTGATCTGATAGAGGTCAATAAAATAATGAGGTGCATAGATCAGGCAGATAGTCAACATCTGTTCCCAGAGGTAGAGGAGCCGAGAACTAAAGGACATAGAACATAGAACAGTACAGCACAGAACAGGCCTTTCGGCCCTCGATGTTGTGCCGAGCCATGATCACCCTACTCAAACCCACGTATCTACCCTATACCCATAACCCAACAACCTCCCCTTAACCTTACTTTTTTTTAGGACACTACGGGCAATTTTGCATGGCCAATCCACCTAACCCGCACATCTTTGGACTGTGGGAGGAAACTGGAGCACCCGGAGGAAACCCACGCAGACACTGGGAGGGCGTACAGACTCTGCACAGACAGTGACCCAGCCGGAAATCAAACCTGGGACCCTGGAGCTGTGAAGGCTTAAGGTTAGAGGGGAGAGATGCCAAAGAGAGCAGAGGGGATTTTTTTTTCACACAGAGGGTGGTGAGTTTCTGGAACTGGCAGCCAGAGGCAGTGGTCGAGGCGGTATAATGTTTTCCTTTAAAAAACAGTTAGCTATTTATCTGGGCAGGGTGCATACAGAGGGATATAGATCAAATGTCGGCAATTGGGACTAGCTTATTGATATAAATAGGGCGGCATGGACAAGCTGGGCCGAAGGGCGTGTTTCCTGCTGTAAAAATCGATTACTCTGACTCTATGGAGGAAGTGGCCAATCACAGAGATCAGGTCAAAGGCAGTAACACTCTGCTGGGATTGATCTCAGCTACAGAGTGTGAGGATGTCCAGCTGAACAAAACGGAATGCCTGAAATATTTGACGGATCTGTGGTTTCTGTGACAATAGAAATATTTAACATTTCAGATCCTGATCTTTCAGTGGAACGACCTGTTCCTCTCTCCACAGAAGCTGCCGGATCAGCTGAATATTTGCAGTATTTTCTGTCTTTGTTTCAGATTTGCAGCAGCCGCAGTATTTTGCTTTTGGGCCAAAGGACAATGAGTTGCTTTTCCTGCCCTATATTTCAGTGCACGTGAGATAAATCAGATCAAAATGGTTCCTCTCTCACTGCCCGATCAATTCATCTCAATCGGAACAAGACTGAATTTTGAATTCTCTGACTTCCAACACAAATCAATGCAATGCGGACTCACAACTTAGCCTGGATGGTGGTTTAGCTCACTCGGCTATATCGCTGGCTTTTAAAGCAGACCATGCAGCACGGTTCGATTCCCGTACCAGCCTCCCCGAACAGGCGCCGGAATGTGGCGACTAGGGGCTTCTCACAGTAACTTCATTGAAGCCTACTCATGACAAAAAGCGATTTTCATTTTTTTCATTTCATTTGCGGATTGTCCCATCAGTGATTCTGATCCTGACAAGAGAGTCGCACTTCCGAGGAAACAGTGGATGAAAAAAATCGACGAGGATGGGATTCGAACCCACGCATGCATTCACAATGGATTAGCAATCCATCGCCTTAACCACTCGGCCACCTCGTCCCACAAATGCGTGTTTCAAAACGTCTCGATTCGTGCTGCATTGAAGAACTGATGGACTGTCTCCGCTTCTTTTTCTTCAATCCGTTGTTCAATGTTGGAATTGCAGTTCATATCAGTAAAATGACTTGCCATCACATTCAGGGACGCTTGTGAATGGACTGATGTGAAACACTTCAATATCATGTCCAAGATGTTTCCACACAGTGTGAAAAGCCCCCGCTGAAAGACGAATCAACCATCATTTGACAGCAAAATCAACGCCCCGCCCCGCTTCACAGAGGAACCCTAGATCATCGGAATACACACTTCACGATGGACATTATCTGATCATTGAGTTAGAGGTATCTATTCCTGCCTGGCTTAATTACCCAGGAAATAGAGAGCATATTCTTTCAGCGAGTCGTGAAAGTATACTTGGAGCAGATTAAAGATAAATTATTGTGCTACCATTAGACTATTCCTGGTTGCAATGTAATTTTTTCAGCAAGTTCCTCAATATTCATCGGGTCCGTCCATGACAAGACTGAAGAGCGATCACTCGTCTATCCAATCGGTGAGGTTTGACTCACCGTGAGACGATATTAACAGAGAGAAAACCAGGTTCATTAGAGTCAGGTCACACGGTTATAGTAGAGCTGAATCATGAAAACACCGCCTTCTCAAACCTTGCTCCTCGCCTGAGGTATGGTGATCCTCAGGTTAAACCACCACCAGTCAGATCTCACCCTCAAAGGGGAAAGCCGCCTAAGGTCATCAGGGATTAAAGAGAGTTAATTTACTTTAGAACTGGATCAAGGTATGATATTTTCAGCGTGTGACTTCCCTCAGACTGATCAAATAATTGACATCCGGGAATTCAATGACCGTTGAGAAGTTACATAGGACACGGAATCTGGAAGAGTACAGCGCAGTACAGACGCTTCAGCCCACGATGTTGTGCCAACCATTTACCCGAATCTAAGATCAACCTAACCCACACCCCTTCAATTTACTGCTGTCCATGTGCCTGTCTAAGAGTCGGTGTAATGCCCCAAATGACTGAATCCACCACCTCTGCTGGCAGTGCATTCCACACACCCACCACTCTGTGTAAAGAAGATACCTCTGACATCTCCCCCAGAACTTCCTCCAATCACCTTAAAATTATATCCCCTCTTGACAGCCATTTGCACCCTGGGGAAAATCTCTGGCTATCCACTCTATCCATGCCTCTCATCACTTTGTACACCTCGATCAAGTCACCTGCCTGCCTTGTTCGCTCCAGTGAGAAAAGCCGTAGCTCCCTCAACCTTTCTTCATAACACATGCCCTCCAGTCCAGGCAGCATCCTGGTAAATCTCCTCTGATTCCCCTCCAAAGCATCCATATCCTTCCTGTAATGAGGCGATCAGAACTGGACACAATATTCCAAGAGTGGTCCAACGAGAGTTTTATAAAGCTGCAGCAAAACCTCGCGGCTCATAATCTAAATTCCCCTGTTAATGAAAGCCAACACACCATACTCCTTCTTCACAACCCTATCAACCTGGGTGGCAAATGTGAGCGGTCTGTGTACGTGGGCCCCAAGGTCCCTCTGTTACTCCACACTTCCAAGAATCTTGCGTTTAACCCTGTGTTCAGCATTAAAACTCAACTTTCCAAAATGAATCGCTTCACATTTATCAAGGTTGAACTCCATCTGCCACTTCTCAGCCCAGCTCTGCATCCTGCCAATATCCTGTTGGAACTTGCAACAACCCTCAACACTACCTACAGCTCCACCAACTTTCGTGTCATCCGCAAACTTACTAACCCACCCTTCCACTTCCTCATCCAAGTCATTTACAAAAAACACACAAAGAGCAGAGGTCCCAGAACAGATCGCTGCTGGACACTACTGGTCACCAAACTCCAGGCAGAATCCTTTCCATCCACTTGCACTCGCTGTCTTCTTTCAGCCAGCCAATTCTGTATCCAGACAGCCACATTTATCCGTATCCCATGCCCCCTGACTTTCTGGACGAACCTACCATGGGGAACCTTATGAAATGCTTCCATAAAATCCATATACATCAAATCCACTGCCCGACCTTCATCAATGTCTCTCGTCACATTCTCAAACAATTCAATGAGGCACGACTTGCCCCTCACAGAGCCATACTGACTATCTTTCATCAAACTATGTGTTTCTAAATAATCATAAATTCTGCCTCTCAGTATCTGTTCCAATATTTTGCTCACCACAGACTGATGGGTCTGTAATTCCCAGGGATTTTCCTATTCCCTTTCTTGAATAGGGGAACAACATTCGCCTCCCTCCAATCATCCGGTACTACTCCAGTGGAGAGTGAGGGTGCAAAGATCATCGCCAATGGCGCAGCAATCTCCTCCCTCGCTTCCCATAGTAACCTTGGTTATATCCCGTCAGGCCCAGGGGACCTACCTGTCCTGATGCTTTTCAAAATTTCCAACACATCCTCCTTCTTAATATCAACCCGTTCGAGTCTATTAACCTGGTTCACGCTGTTCTCATGGGCAACATGGTTCCTCTCTCTTATGAATACTGAAGCAAAGTATTTATTTAGGGCCTCCTCCTTCTCAGACTCTAGGCACAAGTTCCCTCCACTATCCCTGATCAGCCCTACTCTCACTCTGATCATCCTCTTATTCCTCACATAAGTGTAGAACGCCTTGGGGTTTTCCCTGATCCTTCCTGCCAGGGCTTTTTCATGCCGCTTCTAGCTCTCCTTCCTGGCTGCCTTGTAACCCTCCAGGGACGAGTCAGATCCTTGCTTCCACAATCTTACCTAAAATTCCTTCTTCCTCTTGACTAGAAGCTCCACCTGTCTTGTCGTCCAAGGTTCCATCACCTTACCATTTCGTCCTTGTCTCAATGGGGCAAAACAATTCGGCACTCGAAGCATCTGCTCCTTAAACAATCCCCGCATTACTGTTGTGCATTTCCCCAAGAACAATTGTTCCCACTTTATAACAGCAGTAGAAATTCCCCATCCCCAATTAAATTATAGCTGTGTGTTCCTATCCCTCTCTCTGACTATGATAAAGATCAAGGGGTTGTGATCACTGTCACCGAAATGCTCTCCCACTGAGACATCTGACACCTGGCCTGGTCCGCCGCCGAGCACCAGAACCAATATGGCCTCCCCCCTAGTCGGCCTATCCACATGTTGAGTCAGGAATCCTTCCTGAACACACCTGACAAAATCTGCTCCATCCAAACTAGTTTAACTCAGCAGGTTGCAGTCAATATTAGGGAAGTTGAAATCACCCATGACAACAACTCTGTTACTTCTCCACGTTTCCAAGATCTGACGCCCACTATGTTCCTCCATCTCTCTGCTGCTATTGTGGGGTCTATAGAAAAATCCCAATAAAGTGACTGCTCCTTTCTTGTTTCTGACTTCCACCCACTCTGACTCAGGAGGAAAACCCTCCTCAATTACCTCATTTTCTGCAGCTGTGGTGCATTCCCTAATTAACCGTTCTACTCCCACTCCTCTTTTAAAACATCTAAACCCCGGAACATCTAACAACCATTCCTGTCCCTGGTAGCTGAGGCTCGTTTGGGATATTGGTTTTAAAGGTTCATCATAAATCCAGGGCTAAGAAGCCGGAAAGGTGGACTTGAGGATTATCATTAAATCATTAAAGTGCAAAAGGAGGCCATTCGGCCCATCGGCACTGCACCGACCCTCTGAAAGAGCCCCCATGTCCCCACCATATCTCTGTAACACCACCCAACTCACGGGACATGAAGGAGCAACTTAGCATGGCCACTCCACCTGACCCGCACACATTTGGACTGTGTGACGAAACCGGAGCACCCGGAGGAAACCCACACAGCCTTGGAGAGAAAGTGCAAACCCCACAGTCAGTGACCAAAATTTGGAATTGAACCCAGATCGCTGACGCTATGAGGTAACCACTGTGACAACGTGCCACCGGCTGAGATGATAACACGTCATATTATATCAGATCATTCATGATCTCATTGAAATACCGAGCATATTCGATTACTGTTTGGGAAAAGTGCGATTGATACGTAACAGCAGCACGTCTGGAACAGACAGATAAAGACACTCAAAAAAGCAGGAAGAGACTGCCAGGTCTCACACACACACAATGACACACATAAAAGGTGCCGAACAAACCAGCAAGATCCTGAGATGGACAAACTGATTATTTAGGAAATGTATTTTCTGTTGCACACAGAGAGACCCTGTTTGTAAATGCATATCCTGCTGTGTAACTGTTCTCCCTGCTGTATAACTGAGCTCCCTGCCGTGTAACTCTGCTCCCTGCTGTGTAACTGAGCTCCCTGCTGTATAACTGAGCTCCCTGCTGTGTAACTGTGCTCCCTGCTGTGTAACTGTGCTCCCTGCTGTGTAACTGAGCTCTCTACTGTGTAACTGTGCTCTCTGCTGTTTAACTGTGCTCTCTGCTGTGTAACTGTGCTCTCTGCTGTGTAACTGTTCTCCCTGCTGTGTAACTGAGACTCTGTGCTGTGTAACTGAGCCCTCTGCTGTGTAACTGCTCTCTGCTGTGTAACTGAGCTCCCTGCTGTGTAACTGAGCTCTCTGCTGTGTAACTGTGCTCTCTGCTGTGTAACTGTGCTCCATGCTGTGTAACTGAGCTCTCTGCTGTGTAACTGTGCTCCCTGCTGTGGAACTGAGCTCTGTGCTGTGTAACTGTGCTCTTTGCTGTGTAACTGTGCTCTCTGCTGTGTAACTGTTCTCCCTGCTGTGTAAATGTTCTCTCTGCTGTTAGTCATTTGATCGATACAAAACATTCTAAAACCAGCCTGGAATCGCTCCATTGTGGCATTCAAGCGATCAGCGGAGCCGCGGGGATTATTTGAGGAGGGGCCGTGCAAAATGACCATTGGATTTGGAGAGGAGCCTTGAGAGACTCGAAAACCTCAGCTCCCTGAACGCACAATTTCACTGATTAAATAGTTTGTGGAACAACACCAGTTCTCCCTGTCGGAACCGTAACTCTGCGTGTATTCCCAGTTGTGGAAATATAATCCGTCTGTAGCAGAACCTTTCTGTACCATTACTGAGACGAAATTTCAATTCCAGATTTATTAAATCTTGTCACGACAGGTTCGTTCAGATTTCTGGTTTACCAGTCCAGCAACATAAACTTGCGTTCCTGCTATCAATACATTTAATTCAGCTCTATATTCTCAGGTAATAACATGGAAGCGCCCAACATGGGGCTGAAACCCAGTACCCTGAGATTAAGAGCCCCACACTCTACCGACTGAGCTAGCCGGGCTGTTGCTAACATAATTATAAAACCTCTTCTTGGGGAGATTAAGTGGGACGCTCATTCGGAGGGTCAGTGCTGACTCGGTGGGCCGAATGGCCTCCTTCTGCACTATGATTCTATGATTCTATGATACAAGGAGGGTCCTTGTTCCATACTGCCACTCCTGCGACCGTGTAGAAATGCTGGTCTCTAAAATTCTGGCGACCAAGGTCTTCTCCTCCTGGCTTGTTCTTCAATCGCGATCCGGGGAGAAATGCTAGAATCACGATACGTAATCATTTTTGTTGCGTCATCTCGTGGCCATTCGGCCTGCACAGGTCTCCTTCTGTGCTCCAATTTCTAGATTTCATTATTTTAATTTTTTTCCAGACTGGGAAGTGTGGTCCGTTCCATTTGAAAAGAAACATGAATTTGTAATATATTTCCCGTGTCACTGATATTGTTCCACAAACTATTTAATCAGTGGAATTGCGCGTTTAGGGAGCTGAGGTTCTCGAGTCTCTCAAGGCTTCTCTCCAAATCCAATGGTCATGTTGCACGACCCCTCCTCAAATAATCCCCGCGGCTCCGCTGATCGCTTGAATGCAACAATGGAGCGATTCCAGGCTGGTTTTAGAATGTTTTGTATCGACCAAATGACTAACGTGAAGCGCAGCTGCGATGGCCGAGTGGTTAAGGCGTTGGACTTGAAATCCAATGGGGTTTTCCCGCGCAGGTTCCAACCCTGCTCGCAGCGACTCTGATTCAAGATGTTTGTTCAATTCCTCACACAAACCGCGGACTCGAGAATCGATCGGTTTTCCGAATGGTTGCTTGTTCACGGTGAAAACTTTAATCGAGATCAGTAACGTTCTTTTTGGAAACGAAACGAAATATAAAGATGAATAAGCAGCTCACATTCAAAGCAACAATCAATAAATAATAACGTTCCCTGCAACGTTTGGAAATAGAAGCAGCAACGGCAGCGAATGGAGACGTGGTTTGGTTTCATTCAGCTGAATGTATTTCTGGGTAAAAAGATCGTGACAGAAATGGAACATACTAAAAAAAATCATTTTCTCTTTCCTTTGTCTCTCCATCTGTTTCTTTGTTTCATTCTCTCTCCCTCAATCAGTTTTTGTGCTTCTCCGGGGACTGATTGGGTACACAGTGAAACTCAGCCCCACAGATACGTCCTGGTGACGAACGGTCCTGAATCAGTGGAAGAATCGACAAACTATTCCATTCTTGGCTCTGTGAGAAGTTCCATTCCTGGTTGTGAGGTGGTTCTGAGATAAAGGGACCGAGAGAGAACGAGGTGACTGCAGTCTATCTCTTACTCTGAAAACCAGTTAGAAGCGCCCTTGTAGAAAGTGGATGTGTCTGAGAACAGGAGGAAAGCAGATCATGGGTCTGTGATTGAGTTTATTGAGCCGGACATTGAAAAGTGAAGGAGACTTCGAACCAGTCAGCGCCTGTCTGAGACCTAGGAAGGAATAACGGCTGATATTGAAACGGTTCATCTTGAACTAGTTACAGCAAATCGATTCTTTCAGACGTGTTGGCATATTGTTTTCAGAGAGACTGCCATAGTTCCTTAAAATATGATTAGCGCTTGCTTTCTTCAGTAATTTGAGGAATCTATTTGGAGCGGGTGGAGTTGCTCAATATCTGTGACTTTTGCTTGTCCAGCTCCCCGGGCAGCAGCAGCTCCATTCCTATCCAGATGTGTGGACACAAACGCCAAAGCCACATTATTGTATCGCCGCGCAGGTTCGAACCCCGCTCGCAGCGGCTCTGATCCCGAATATTTACTCAGCTCCATAAACAAACCACTGACCACACAAATGATCGGGGCTCCCTTTGCCTCTCATTGAAGGGTTTCACCCAATATGGCTGTTTGGGGAATGAAATTAAAAATTTATCGCGATGATATTTAACATTTTTAAAACAAACTACACTAAACATATAAAACAACTCTTAATAAATGACAATTAATCAATATTCCGCAACGATGGAAGGAAAGGCCCATCCCATCAGGACAGGAATGTTGGGAATGGACCGGAATGAAACATTCCCAGACCATGTCCAACATGTTTCTCCTCAGCATGAAAACCCATCGCGGAAAGACTGAAACAGACACTAATTTGATCACATCATGATTAACGTCACTCACACCTTAACCATGAGGCCACTGATGAAGTCATGATGACTTGGAATTTCTCCTAAAGTGCCAACTGAACCCACTGACTGGCAGAACTACATCACCCACGTGATTGGCGAGGCGCATCCACAGGCCGACTTGGCGAGTGGTGATACTGACATCACTGCTTCTGACCATCTCCAGAACAGAGAGATAAATGTCACATTGTTCATTCACATTTCTGATTTCTAATTGTGTGGGGAAACTGATGGGCTTTGGGACGTAATTTAAAGATTCCCAGAGTGACATAACATGAGCTGGCGGCTCGTTGGTCCAGGGGATGATTCTTGCTCAGGGTTTTCATTGATGTAAATGCGAGAAGTCGCGGGTTTAAATCCGGTCGAGCCCCGCAAAGCACCTTTTTAGAAATCTGTGCAATCGCGGTGCTGACTGAAATTGGGAGCAGTTTTGAGCTCTCGGGAAATTATCTCAGAGAATATATCCCTGCAGCACAGGTGAAGAAATAAACACGAGATTTGAATATTGTTTCACCGTGTTATCTGAATCTGAATTAATCTCCGTACACCAAATAAAACAACCTTAAATTCAGACAAAGCATCCGGCTCAGATTCATAGAATGATACAACACAGCCACACACAGCAACAGAGACTCCAGATGGAGAATTAATCCAATATTCACATGTCACACTAGAGACGGACAGTTAAAGATTTATTCACCACCCTAAATGCCAAGATGCAGCCCCACCCAAACACACACGCGCGTGCGCAATGCCAATGAAAGTTTTGTCATGATTCTGATGTGCAGACGTTTTAACGGAGACTGTCAAACAACATAATGATTTTATCCACTCAATAACAATATCAGAGATTGATCATTACAGATTAAGTTCGGCCTTCACACAGGTTTTCAAAGAATGAAGAATACTGAGTGGGCAGCTCGGTAGCACAAGCGGATAGCACTGTGGCTTAACGAAATGAAATGACAGCACCAGGGTCCCAGGTTCGATTCCCCTCAGAGCTCCACAGACTGAATCCTACTTTCCACACACCACTGACTGAAATATGATTCTGTCCAAGAGCTGAATTGCGTTGTCAACACTGACAGATAATAGCACACAGAATACAATGGCGAGATCGTGCAAACTGTGGACCGTTTTCCATGACCGGAAGCCGCCACTGGAAAAAGGCAGGTCCAGCAGATAGGATTCGCCCTCACCTCCAATGTGTCAGCTTAGCCTTCAGCAGGTTCAGAAAGAGAACACCTGAGGAGCAGATTCATGACAGAATCGTTCGGAGTGACCATTGACCAGTGATTACTCAGCAACGGCAAACACTGGCCGTATGTCTCTTATTCTGGTCGCAGGTTTGAGCTCCAGAGAGTATATCAGTGCAGAACATGTGAAGAAACGAACACGACATTTTCACCATGGTTTTGACTCTGAATTTATCCTCATATATCAAGTCAAACAAACGCATTAGACCATAAGACCATAAGACATAGGAGCGGAAGTAAGGCCATTCGGCCCATCGAGTCCACTCCACCATTCAATCATGGTTGATTTCAACTCCATTTACCCGCTCTCTCCCCATAGCCCTTAATTCCTCGAGAAATCAAGAATTTATCAATTTCTGTCTTAAAGACACTCAATGTCCCGGCCTCCACCGCCCTCTGTGGCAATGAATTCCACAGACCTACCACTCTCTGGCTGAAGAAATTTCTCCTCATCTCTGTTCTAAAGTGACTCCCTTTTATTCTAAGGCTGTGCCCCCGCGTCCTAGTCTCCCCTGCTAATGGAAACAACTTCCCTACGTCCATCCTACCCAAGCCATTCATTATCTTGTACGTTTCTATTAGATCTCCCCTCAACCTCCTAAACTCCAATGAATATAATCCCACGATCCTCAGACGTTCATCGTAGGTTAGGCCTACCATTCCTGGGATCATCCGTGTGAATCTCCGCTGGACCCGCTCCAGTGCCAGTATGTCCTTCCTGAGGTATGGGGCCCAAAATTGCTCACAGTATTCTAAATGGGGCCTAACTAGTGCTTTATAAAGCCTCAGAAGTACATCCCTGCTTTTATATTCCAAGCCTCTTGAGATAAATGACAACATTACATTTGCTTTCTTAATTACGGACTCAACCTGCAAGTTTACCTTTAGAGAATCCTGGACTAGGACTCCCAAGTCCCTTTGCACTTTAGCATTATGAATTTTGTCACCGTTTAGAAAATAGTCCATGCCTCTATTCTTTTTTCCAAAGTGCAAGACCTCGCACTTGCCCACGTTGAATTTCATCAGCCACTTCTTGGACCATTCTCCTAAACTGTCTAAATCTTTCTGCAGCCTCCCCACCTCCTCAATACTACCTGCCCCTCCACCTATCTTTGTATCATCGGCAAACTTGGCCAGAATGCCCCCAGTCCCGTCATCTAGATCGTTAATATATAAAGAGAACAGCTGTGGCCCCAACACTGAACCCTGCGGGAAACCACTTGTCACCGGTTGCCATTCCGAAAAAAAACCTTTTATCCCAACTCTCTGCCTTCTGTCTGACAGCCAATCGTCAATCCATGTTAGTACCTTGCCTCGAATACCATGGGCCCTTATTTTACTCAGCAGTCTCCCGTGAGGCACCTTGTCAAAGGCCTTTCCTTGGTCTAACCTATTTGTTATCTCTTCAAAGAACTCTAACAGGTTTGTCAGGCACGACCTCCCCTTACTAAATCCATGCTGACTTGTCCTAATCCGACCCTGCACTTCCAAGAATTTAGAAATCTCATCCTTAACGATGGATTCTAGAATTTTGCCAACAACCGAGGTTAGGCTAATTGGCCTATAATTTTCCATCTTTTTTCTTGTTCCCTTCTTGAACAGGGGGGTTACAACAGCGATTTTCCAATCCTCTGGGACTTTCCCTGATTCCAGTGACTTTTGAAAGATCATAACTAACGCCTCCACTATTTCTTCAGCTATCTCCTTTAGAACTCTAGGATATAGCCCATCTGGGCCCGGAGATTTATCAATTTTCAGACCTTTTAGTTTCTCTAGCACCTTCTCCTTTGTGATGGCAACCATATTCAACTCTGCCCCCTGACTTTCCTGAATTGTTGGGATATTACTCATGTCTTCTACTGTGTAGACTGACGCAAAGTACTTATTAAGTTCCTCAGCTATTTCCTTGTCTCCCATCACTAGATTACCAGCGTCATTTTGGAGCGGCCCAATGTCTACTTTTGCCTCCCGTTTGTTTTTAATGTATTTAAAGAAACTTTTACTATCATTCCTAATGTTACTGGCTAGCCTACCTTCATATTTGATCCTCTCCTTCCTTATTTCTCTCTTTGTTATCCTCTGTTTGTTTTTGTAGCCTTCCCAATCTTCTGACTTCCCACTACTCTTTGCCACATTATAGGCTCTCTCTTTTGCCTTGATGCATTCCCTGACTTCCTTTGTCAGCCATGGCTGCCTAATCCTCCCTCTGATAACCTTTCTTTTCTTTGGGATAAACCTCTGCACTGTGTCCTCAATTACACCCAGAAACTCCTGCCATTGCTGTTCTACTGTCTTTCCCACTAGGCTCTGCTTCCAGTCGATTTTCGTCAGTTCCTCCCTCATGCGCCTGTAATTACCTTTATTTAACTGTAAAATCTTTACATCTGATTCTACCTTACTTCTTTCAAATTGCAGACTGAATTCTACCATATTATGATCACTGCTTCCTAAGTGTTCCCTTACTTTAAGATCTTTTATCAATTCTGGCTCATTACATAACACTAAGTCCAGAATAGCCTGTTCCCTCGTGGGCTCCATCACAAGCTGTTCCAAAAAGCCATCCTGTAAACATTCAATGAATTCCCTTTCTTTGGGTCCACTGGCAACATTATTTACCCAGTCCACCTGCATATTGAAGTCCCCCATGATCACTGTGACCTTGCCTTTCTGACATGCCCTTTCTATTTCGTGGTGCATTTTGTGCCCCTGGTCCTAACCACTGTCAGGAGGCCTGTACATAACTCCCATTATGGTTTTTTTGCCTTTGTGGTTCCTCAACTCTACCCACACAGACTCCACATCGTCTGACCCTATGTCGTTTAGTGCTATTGATTTAATTTCATTTCTAATTAACAAGGCAACCCCGCCCCCTCTACCCACCTCTCTGTCTTTTCGATAGGTTGTAAATCCCTGGATGTTTAACTGCCAGTCCTGAACCCCCTGCAACCACGTCTCTGTGATGCCTACCACATCATACCTGCCAGTCACAATCTGGGCCACAAGCTCATCTACCTTGTTCCGTACACTGCGGGCATTTAAATATAGCACCTTTAATTCCCTATTGACTGTCCCTTTTTGTTTTCTTAGTGTGGTGGACCTTGGTTTACTGAGCCTTTCCATACACTGTGTCATATTTTGTGACATTGGGACTATCGTAACCTCTCCTGAGCTCTGTCTTTTCGTGATTTTTTGTAATCCTAAGCAGCTACGCTTCCCACTGATTCCTTCACCTCTTGGTTCCCTGACTTTCCCTTCCCCCCCAATCTCTAGTTTAAAGTCCTATTGACCACCCTATTTACTCTTTTCGCCAGAACACTGGTCCCAGCTCGGTTCAGGTGGAGACCATCCCAACGGTATAGGTCCCCCCTGTCCCAAAACTGATGCCAGTGTCCCATGAAAAGATACCCCTCTTTCCCACACCACTCTTTCAGCCACGTGTTAACTTCCCTTGTGGGTCCATATAGTTGGCTGAATGCAATGTTCGTATGTAACCCCGATAAACATTTGATTTATTTGCTGAACAATAATCTTTCAATCTCCGCCTTAAAAGACATCAATGTAGGGCAGCACGGTGGCCTAGTGGTTAGCACAACCGCCTCACCGCGCTGAGGTCCCAGGTTCGATTCCGGCTCTGGGTCACTGTCACTGAGTTTGCACATTCTCCCCGTATTAGGTAATCTAACTTTAAAAAAAAAAGAAAAAAAAAAAGAAGTCATCAATGTCCCGCTTCCGCTGCCTTCCAAAGCCGCACAACTCTCTGGGAGTGAGAAATTTCCACATTTCCGTCCGGAAAGGGAGACATCCTTGGTTTTCTCTGCCCGGTAGTTCTGCTCTCACCCACAAGCAGAGACATCCTTTCCACGTCCACCTTGTCAAGACCATTCACAATCTGATGTACGTCAATCAGATCACCTGTTACTCTTCACATCTCCACTGGAAACAAGTGCAGTTTGTCTAACCTTTCCTCAATAGAAAACCCGCTCATTCCTGGGACCAATCGAGGAAATCTCCTCTGAACCGTCTCCAAGGAATTGACATCTTTCCATAAATAAGGAAACCAAAACTGCACAGAATCAGCGAAATGTTATAGCTCCTGGAATCAAAGGCACAGCAGCAATATGGATATAAATGTGGTTGAATAATCAGAAACAGAATGAAATTGTCAATAGAGACTTTTCGGACTGGAGGAAGGTTCGTAGGTACCTATTGGAACATTTGCGTTCCCTGATATATACCAATGTGCTAGATTATGGTTTATACGGAACAGTTTCAAAGTTTGGGGATGGTAAAAAACCTGGAAATGTTGTAAACTGAGACGAGAACAGTCGAGAACTTCAAACAATATAAGATGATTTTCAATGTGGAGACGTGTGAGATGATGCATTTTTGTGGGGAAATGTAAAATACTTAAGGGATGAAGGAGCAGAGGGAATGGGGTGTATATGTGTCCAGGTCATTGAAGGTTGCAGGACAGGTGGATATAGCAGGGAATAAAGCAACTCTTATTCTGGGCTTTATTGCTAGAAACGAGAACAAGAGCAAGGAGGTTATGCTGAATTGGAACAAGACACCAGTTAGACATCAGCTGGAATATTTTCCACAGTTCCGAGAACCACAATATAGGAAAGCTGTGAACGCATTGGGGAGCGTGCAGAAGAGGTTTTACAGGAATCAAAAAGAAAATGCTGGAAAATCTCAGTAGGTCTGGCAGCATCTGTAGGGAGAGAAAGTAGCTAACGTTTCGAGTCCACATGACCCTTTCTCAAATGTTTACAGGAATTGTTCCATTTATGATGTTAGATTAGAGATATTGGGAATGTTCTCCTTGGAGAGGATAAGGCTGAGAGGAGATTTGATCGAGATGTTCAAAATCATGAGGGGGCTGGGCGGAATAAATAGAGAGACACATTTCCCCCGAGTAAAAAGAGCAAGAACGGGAGGGCACAGATTTCAGTTGATTTGCAAAGGAAGCAGGTGTGATGTTTGAAAAAGAAGCATTCTTCCACAACGTGTGTCTCGGGTCTGGAATGCACTAACTGGAAGTGTGGTGCAGGCAGGTTCAACTGAAGCTTTCAAGAGGGCATCAGGTGATTCCTTGAATAGATACAATGTATAGAGATGCGGGGAAAGTGCAGGGGAATGGCACTAACTCGTAATGCTTGTTTGCCGAAAAGGTGCAAACACGATTGACCAAATGACCTCTTTCTGCGCCGCAACAATTCTCTGATCCTGTGATGCGGTTTCAACAATTCACTGCATCGCTCAAGAATAACACCATTTCTTTTATTTTCAATTCCTCTCGTAATAAATGATAGAATTCTACTCACCTTCTTAATTACTTGTTGCACTGACACGCTCAATTTTCGTGACTGATGCACGAGGAAACCGGGATCCCTGGTAATTCTGCAGCCGTTAGACAGCGAAGTAAAGCTCTGTTTATTTTACTCTACCTGCCAAAGCGAAACCCTGCGCTTTTTACACATTGCTTTGGAGCTGCCAGGGTTCTGTCACACACTCAACCTCTCTGTATCCGTCTGTAAGCTGCTTCTGTCCTCCTCACAACATACTTCACTCCCTATCTCAGTGTGATTTTCAGAACTTCCCCACAGAATAAACTTATCCAGAAATAAAATCCTGGAACAAGCAGAGAAACTCTGTGAGCCTGACGTGATTTAACACGCAGCCTTCGGATCGGCATTCAGACGCGCTATTGTGCGCCACAAGACCTCCTGTCGAAGATTAACTCTTAATACTGACAGATTTCCTCATTTACACCTTGAAAGTGAAGATCAGAAGAGAATCATGAAAGGAAACAGAATATTCGCTCCCTCTCTCCTTTCCTTCTTTACTTACTGTGGATTTACATCGAATGGAAGAGGAACAGGAAAAACAAATAACTAGAGAGCAGAAACACAACATTATCCTGTGGGGTCAAACTATTCTCAAATATCTCACTATATTGAGTGGGTGAGAAACACTTTAGCCTTTAGAGTTCAAAATGAATCCGAATCTGATTGAATACACAAATGATCGAGTTTTATTTCCTTTTGTTTTTAATCGGTGAGATGCTACAAACTGTGGACCAGCAGTGACCCAAGTACAAGGGAGCAGTTCCATCCTTTCTTTTCTTCCCTCCTACATCGTTCTCTCCGTTTCTCCTTTCTCTCCCAGATGCTAAAATGGCGGAAATTCCAATTTAATCTTCTTTTAATTCGGGGTGTTTTCAATTCCAAACGACATTGAACATTCGATGCGAATGGGTTTGTTATTTCCCATTGTTGCTCCCTGTGTTTATTGTGTTGTATTCTCTCACTGTCTGTTTCTGACCAATGATCCGTCTTACTGTCTGTTCTGGTGAAGATCAGCGGCAGCCTTGAATTTGCCACTCTTAGAAACATAGAAACTTCGACAATAGGAGCAGGAGGAGGCTATTCGGCCCTAAACCTGCTCTGTCATTCATTATGATCATGGCTGATCATCCAACTCAATAGGATGATCCCCCACCCTCACCCTCCAATATCGTCTGATCCCCTTCGCCCCACGCGCTTTATCGAACCGTTTCCTGTAAACATACAAGGGTTTTGCCTCAACCACTTCCTGTGGGAGCAAATTCCAGAGGCTGACCACTGTCTGGGTGAAGAAATTTATACACTTCTCCGTTCAACAAGGTCTACCCCATATCGTCAGACTGTGACCCCTAGTTCTGAGCACCTCACCATCAGGGACATTCTTCCTGCATCTACTCTATCCTGTCCTTTTGGAATTCGATAGCTTTCCATGAGATCCCCCTAATCCTTCTGAACGCCAGGGAAAGCGATCGCAACCGCACAATCTATCCTCATACGTCAAATCATTCATTCCAGGAATCCCTCTGCTGTACCTTCTCCGCACTCTCTCTACAGAGAAGGAGACCAAATGTACACACGATATTCCTGACGTGGTCTCGCCAAGGCGCTGTATAATTGCCCCAAGACATTCTGCTCCTGCACTGAAATCCTCCCGCGATGAAGGCAATCATACTGTTGGCCTCCTTTCCCACCAGCTGCATATTCCAATAAAAGCCCTGCAATGTTTGGATGGACAGGTCGCGATCACCCTGCAGCACATCCGCCTTTTCCTTTCAGTAAATTAGTTATCAAAGTCTTGCTTCCTGTGTGATCCGGACATTTGTCCCAGGAATGAAGCAGACAGCATTACAGCATTGTGAAGCTCAAAGTAGCAAAATAGGGAAACTCTTCAATTGCCTCTCTGAGGGAAACAGACAACATCTGCTGTGGTGGGTGAGTATTATTGATGCCAATATCATATCTCCACTGATTGGAATGGGTTCTGTTTTATTAACAGTCATGTCATTTGGTAAAGGAGTTTTTCAGTGTTTTCAAATTATTTAACAGCCAGAAGGGGAAATGTTTATGTAATAACTTCCAGGAATACCCCCCAGAGGGGTAATAAGGATATATAACAATATCCAATAATAAACCACAATAGAAACCGAGATCACAGTTTCCCCTCTCGGACGGATGTGAACAATCCAACCAGACTATTTACAACAAGCGAAGATTCCTGCCTCCAGCCACCTCACTTTCTCCAGGCTTTCTTCCTCAGTTCGGGATCACGCAAATGCTTCCGATCAAATTATTATTACGATGGCCGGGAATCGAACCCGCATCAACTGCTTGGAAGGCAGCGATGCTCACAAGTATTCACCCATCACTTACGGTCAAATGTTACGTCCTTTTGATGCTTTGCATTAGTTTGATAAATTGTTTCGTAAAAAACTTCTTTCTATGTTTATGTTATTTCACTCCAATTGAAAATGATCCTGAAGACCCGTGGGGCAGCACGGTAGCATGGTGGTCCTCTGTTGTGGGGGGAGGGGGGAGGGGGGGGAGGGGGGAGGGATGGGGGGGAGGGGGGAGGGATGGGGGGAGGGGGGAGGGAGGGAAGGGAGGGGGGGAGGGGAGGAGGGGGGAGGGGAGGGGGAGGGAGGGGGAGGGGAGGGGGAGGGGAGGGGGGAGGAGGGGGAGGGAGGGGGGGAGGGGGGGGGGGGAGGGGGGAGGGGGGGAGGGGGGGGAGGCGAGGGTTCCAAACCCACTCCTGACATTGACATTGATTCTCAGCTGTGATAAAATGTGAGAGGTCCCGGGTTCAAAAATCCGGAGGAGCCCGGATGGTGTCATTGACTGAAATCGGGAGGAAGGTGGCGCCCCAGTGAAGGTATTGCAGCGAGTATTTCAGTGCAGAACACGTGAAGAAATGAAGGCGATATTTTAAGACCGTTTCTCCATGGTGTGGAACTGATATATCAAATAAAAACCGCACCCAGTGCTTGTGCACCCAGGTAACTGGCTGAATGGAATGGTTGTATGTAAGCCCGATAAACCTTTGATTTATTTGCTGAACAAGAATTTCCCCATCTCCGCCTTAAAAATAATCAATGTCCCGCTTCTGCCGCCTTCTGAGGCAGAGTTCCAAAGACGCACAACTCTCTGACAGTGAGAAATTTCCTCATCTCCGTCCGAAAAGGGCAACATCCTTGTTTTTAACTGACCAGTAGTTCTGGTCTGGTCTCACCCATGGGCAGCAAGGCGGGAATCGAACCTGGGGCCATGAAGCAACTGTGCTAACCACTGTGTTACCATGCTGCCCAAACAGTTGGTTCAATATTCTCAGATAATAATATGGAAACGCCCAACGTGCGGCTCGAACCCTCGACCCTGGGATGTGGAGTCCGATGCTCTACCGACTGAACTAGCCGAATCCCCTGATATTTAATGAAACTGCTCAAAAATATAAACTGAGCGGGTAAATCTGATATAGCCGGAAAAAAATTACCAGCATTGTGGTTTTGAACGGAGTCATTTCCAGAACATCACCACAGAGAGAGAAATTCCTGGAACACCGTGAGCCTGACGTGAATTGAACACGCAACCTTCTGATCTGGAGTCAGACGCGCTACCGTTGCGCCACAAGCCCAACTGCTGAGCAGTTAGTGTTTCACCTCATAGATTCATGTTTTATTTACACCCAACTGTGCGAAAGAAACGCAAAGTCGTTCGATTGAGGGATTATTAAAGGGCCATGCAGTAAAGGTGATGCACAATAATTCATTGTGCTCTGTACACGTGGCTTCAAATCCCATCCTCGTCTGTAACGTGTCTGTTGTGTTTTTCGTCCACATCATGAGGCGGGTGAAAAAGCTGTGACTTTTAGCTGTTGTTTGACGGCTTGTGGGTGAATAGTGGAACACTGTCCATATTGAAACCACGTTAAAAATGATGAGAAAGTTACTTATTTCACTCCCCTCCCAAATTGGGCAGAAATTCTGAGTGAGAAACTGTTTCTCTTCCTCGGTTTGAAACTAATGAAGAGGCGCAAAAGTTTCTAATTTGTTATTGCGATGGCCGGGAATCGAACCCGGGTCAACTGCTTGGAAGGCAGCTATGCTCACCACTATACCACCATCGCTCACTGACTTGGGTTGTATCCTTTTGGTTCTTTAGATTAGTTTTATAAACTGCTTCGTTACAAATACTTACATTGTTTCCGTTATTTCACTCCAATTTAAAACGCTTCTCAATGAAAGTGTCCGTGTCGCACCGCTCCCGTTCAGCCAGCAGGTGGCACCAGTCCACAATAAATCTATTTATCTAATTATTTCTCATGTTCTATGTGTCATTACATAGGACACTTAGTCGGGTCTGCGACCTTAACTTGTCCTTGTGCCCTGATGCTGCCATTTTCACCCTGTTTAAATAATCATAGAATGCCTCCAGTGCAGAAGGAGGCCATTCGGCCCATCGAGTCGGTACCGACCCTCGGAAAGAGCACGCGATTTCGGCCCAATCGCACCTAACCTTTCGAATACGTCAGGATAGCCGAGTGCAGGTCGCAGTCTCCTCTGGACGTCAGGATTCGAATCCCACTCCTGACATTGACTTTTCCTCCGCGAGGCACCATCCAACCCTGGAACCCTCCCTAACAGCACTGTGTGTGTACATACACCAGATGAACTTGCAGCGGTTTCAGAATCACCCCACCGCCCATTCTCACGGACAATTAATGATAGGATGTAAATGTTTGGCCGAATCAGCGTCATCGGCCGAATTTGACTTAAGTCCTGCTCTCAGAGGATCTGTTCAGTATTTTCAATAAGTTTTATTTTGAATCCTCTATGTCCAGAGAATTGTGACGCTGAAATTGCTCAACCTTCTCTCCATTGTTGTCTCCTCTGCAGGTACTGAATGCACTGTTTATTGGAGACATGCTCACAGGCCTGAAACCCTTTCAGGTTTGAGGCCTCTTTTGGTCAATCAACAGCAACTGGGTGTCTGCGGAGAAACTCGTAATGTCAAGCCCCTCTTCCCAGGATGGACATAATCAGGGACAAGATGTCGTTTGAAGAGAGAATCAAAGGTCTGAAGATTTGGTCGAACATTCCTGGAATTTTGTGAAGAGAACAAGGTGGGGGAGCAATGTGACAATAGCAGGATAGGAGTTTGGGATATTATCCAGTCTGTGCTGGGGGGCTGCGGGGAGGAAGTTGTCTTGTCTGCCCACCAAAGCTGAATGTTAGGATTGAGGCGGTGATCAGATTCCGAGAGGTGGTGAAATCCTTTCACTGAGTTTCAAGCTAACAGTGAGATTGAGTGCCTTGAGTTACAGGAGATGTAGACGGGATGGTCAAATAGGCAGAAAAGTGGCTGATGGAATTTAACGCTGAAAATGAGATGTGATCCATTTGTTAGGGCATTTTCGCAGTAACTTCCTTCCAGTGTTAATATAAGCCTATTTGTGACAATAAAGAATGTTATATTATTATAGGATTAATGTGAATGGCCTGACACTGGGAAGTCCTGAGGAACAAAGTGACCTTGGAGTGTTTGTCCATTGATCTCTGAAGGCAGAAGGGCAGATTAATAGGGTGCTGGAAAAGGCATCTGAGATATTTGTCTTTATCAATCGGGGCATGGATTACAAAAGCAGACAGGTCATGTTGGAGTTGTATAGAATGTTGGTGAGGTCACAGCTGGAGTACCGTGTGCAATTCTGGTCAACACGTCATATGAAATATGTTACTGCACTGAATGGGGTGCGGACGTGAATCAGCAGGCTGTTGCTTGCTTGCTTTTAAGATATGAAGAGAGGTTCGTTTTTCTTCTCTCCCAAGAACAGAGATGACTGAGGTGTGATCTGATCGAGCTGCACAAGATTATGATAGGTATAGACAGGGCGGATAGGGAGCACCTGTTCCCCTCACTATAAGGGTCTTTCACGAGGGGACATTGCTTTATTCTGTGATTCTGTTCCAGTTCAGATCTTGGAGGTATTGCTGCCGTATTCCCAGGAGGCGGTGGTCCAATTCTTAGAGCAAAAATTTCAATTGAGGACGGGGTTCTCAATAAGAACAAACCGGAGGTGTGGGATGTTCGAACTGCTGAGCACTGATTCACTTTTATTCATTGTTGTGTCTCAGAATAAACACGTGGATTGTAGCTGTCCATTAAAAACAAAAATAGAGTTCGGAAGTAAGTTGGCCAGTAAGTTCACAATGTCCACCATCCATCACTCATCATCCTCAGCTGCATCACATCTGGTCCACATTTCCTCAGCAGAGAGCACAGTTTGACAGCAGAGAACACAGTCCCACAACAGAGAGCACATTTCCACAGGAGAGATCGCAGTTTCCCAGCGGAGTGCCCAGTTCACAGCAGCGATCATATTCCACAGCAGAGAGCAGTTACACAGTAGAGATCTCGGTTCCACGGTAGAAATCACACTTCACGCGAGAGAATATACTTAAATTTCGGAAAGCAGTTTAATAAACCTCAGGGAAAACCTTTCAATAACAGAGCGAAGATGCAGAGAACAAAGTTACACAAGAGGAAAGAGGGTAGATTTTAGGAAGGAACACTTTCTATATATGATCAGTCAGTCGATTCTCCTTTGGGTGTGTGTTACCCTGTGTAAGCTGACAGTGTCCTGCTGCTGTGTGTGTTCCATTGTTGGTAAGTGACAGAGTGGAATTGTGCCGCCAGGGTGCGCTGTCGAGCACATGTGCTCCTGATGAACAACGCTGCGGAAGTGAAGAATTGTGTCGCTACAACACAATAATAACAAGGAGCAGAGTGGCGCAGCGGAAGCGTGCTGGGTCGATGGATCGAAACCATTCTCTGCTAGTTACTTTTCTTAATATCCGGTACAGTAAAACGAAACACTTTCCGTTAAAGTAAAAATAAATATTCGGCTGCTCGCCACAAGTCTGTCTGATCTGACATTTCTTTACAGGACGTGGCTTTTTTTTAAAAACTCAGCTTCCCCCTTCCAGCAAACACTTAATATGTGCAATCAATGTCTGAAATGGCATTTACTCACACAGGGACACACGCTGTAAATATTGCAAACACCCACAATCTCAGGCTTTCCGTGATTGCACAATGTTCAGCACCATTCACAACTCCTCTGTTAATGAAACAGTCCATGTCCAAATGCATCAATCCTGGACAATATCCAGGTTTGGGCTGAAAATTTCCAGGAAAAGATCACTTCCGTACCAGCCTCTCGAACAGGCGCCGGAATGTGGCGACTAGGGGCTTTTCACAGTAACTTATTTTGCGACAATACTTGCGACAATAACCGATTTTCATATTTTCATCTTTCATAATAAGTGAGAATATAACGATCACCCCTTGACATTCACCGGAATTACCATCACTGAAACCCTACTACCAACATCTTACTGATTGGCATTGGCCAGGAACTGAACTGTTCATATAAATACTGCAGCTGCAAGGCAGGTCAAAGACTCGGAATCCAGTGGGGAGTCACTCACTCCCTGGCTCCCCAAACCCTGTCGACACGGCATAAATCAGAAATGTAATGGAATAATTTTCATTTCCTTTAATAGTTGCAATTTCAACAACACTGAATAGGTTTGACACCATCTAGGACAAGGCATCCCGCTTGATCGGCATCCCATCTGTAAACATTCACTCGCTCCACCACTGATGCAGATTGGCAGCGTGTATACCAGCTACAGGATTCACTGCAGGAAGTCACCAAGGCTCCTTTGGCAACACCTTCCAAACCCACATCCACCACCATCTAGAGAGGGACAAGGGCGGCCGACACAGAGCGACACCACGACCTGTAGGCTCTCCTCCAGCCACTCAACACCCTGTTTTGGAAATATATCGCTGTTACTTCACTGTAGCTGGATAAATTATTTCTCTGATGCAATGTAAGTGTCTCTGTGTATATCTGTGTGTGTGCACATATGTGTTTCTACATATGTATGTGTATTTGAGAATATGAGTGAATGTTTATGTGCCTGTGTGTATATACCTGTGTGTGCGGGTGTGTACAACTGTGTGAGTATAATGTCCAAAGATGTGCGGGTTAGGTGGATTGGCCATGCTAAATTGCCCGTAGTGTCCTTAAAAAGTAAGGTTAGGGGGGGGGGGGGTTGGGTTACGGGTATAGGGTGGATACGTGGGGTTGAGTAGGGTGATCATTGCTCGGCACAACATCGAGGGCCGAAGGGCCTGTTCTGTGCTGTACTGTTCTATGTTCTAAATGTGTGTGGCTCTATATACTGTGTGTACACGTGTATATATCTACCTGTGTGTATACCTGTGTGTGTATGTTTAAGTGTACGTGTGTGTGTAACTCTGTGTGTATAATGTGTGAGGGCCTGTATACCGTGTGTGTATCTGAGTGTATACGTGCGTATATCTGTGTGTGTGTATACCAGTGTGTGTTCGAGCAGTCTTCCATCAGTCTTCCAATCTTTCCATTTAGGAGCTGGTTTAGCACACTGGGCTAAATCGCTGGCCTTTAAAGCAGACCAAGGCAGGCCAGCAGCACGGTTCCCATACCAGCCTCCCCAAACAGGCGCCGGAATGTGGCGACTAGGTGCTTGTCACAGTAACTTCATTGAAGCCGACTCGTGACAATAAGCGATTTTCATTTCATTTGCATATCATTATTGTTTCCACTCTGAGAGTCTTTTAACCATTTCTAGTGTGAGGATGGATCTTACTCTCAACAACTGTTTGAGGATTATCCTGTACTTGTCAGGCTCTCTGGCTCAATGTGAGGATGCGATTCAGGATGTGACCTTTCAATCTCAGGGACAGTTTATAAGTTTGCATTCATTTCACGTAAATTTCCAGCACAGAAAGAGACCATTGCTGTGGGAGGTTTTAAGCAAACAATGTGTGATAGCTTTGGACCGGCATTTAATATCAAACACAATTGTGAAAGATAATGTAACTTTCAATTTGATACTGGATTGCTCTGGAAGTTTAACTTGGGTTGTTCACATTGATTTGATCTGTGACACTCAGACTGATTCTGAGTCAGAATTCTGACATGAATGTAAAATGGACCACAGTCTGGAATTGCGGCAGTATCTTCCATCTGGAACTGAGTGAGAGAGGATTTTGCAATAGTTTGCAAGTTACAGCTCAGTTCTTAGTCATCGAAATTATATTGTATCTTTTATTTTCATAAATTAGGTGAGTTTTAAATGAGATTCAGAATTTGTATCTTTGTCACATTCAGCATATCTCAATCTGAGAATGGAGCTGATATTTGGATTTGCATCTAATGTATTTGTGAGGACACACTCTGGGGGTTAGTACAGCCATCCCTGATGTGAGTGATGTGACTCGTATTTAACTCGAATCTCAGAGTACATTATTAAGGTTAATTGTGTAATTCTTAACCGGAAACCAGTTTTCTCTAATATTGAGTATTTCACTAAGCCTGCTCCATTGTGGAACTGATACAGTGATGATGAGAGTGGGTGAGAATTTGCACTGGGATTTATGGGGCCTCCTGTCAGTGGTACTGAGTTAGGCTGACATGGACACAGCGTCTGTCTCTCCTGTTGTTTGATTGATGGGTTGAAAATGTGTCTCTGGAATAATTTCTGCTGCCTGAGACTGTGGTACTGATGACCTGTCTGTGTCTCTGTGCTCTGTCAGTGACAATGTCCGGACTGTGTGTGAGGAGCTGGCGACACTCTTCCCTGTAACTTGTGTGGAGCAGACGTTACATTTATTCATGTTCAGAATATTCTGGTATTTGTCTGTGGAAACAAATTATATTTAAAAACTTAAGGGCAGTCAACAATTAACCAATCACAGGTTAGGGAGAAGAATCTGGAGGTTTTGATTGGCTGACATTTTCAAATTCGAAACTCCCGCCAATTTCGGTTGAAGAAAATCCCAAATAACGGAACGGCTCAATGTTCAGCAAACTATTTGAATCTCACACTTGGTGATCTGTTTATTGGATTTTCCCTCCCAGAATCCTGGCTCTATTTTAGGAACAGTTTGAATTTGTCAGTCTCTTATCTGTAACCGGGGGTAATAAGACCCCGTTCAGCAATTTAAAACGGAGCAAATCTCAGCTCTCTGCAAAAGCAGAAACATAGAGATTACCAACCAACTCCTTCACACAGGTTGCACAGGGACAGAGAGAAAGGGCTGATTTCTGAGCCTCTCTCCTGAAAGCGGCCGGGAATGTTACACTGGGAAGTGTGGAGAGAATCCCCGACTCTATCCCGCCGGTGGAACAGGCAGCTTTGTGTCCGGAGAATAGGGAGGGCCGGGGAGAGGCAGATCTTAAAGCGCTGCAATGGACACAGGTCCTGTGTGTGCTCAAATCTCGCTGATTCCGTCCCCTGGGAAAACTGCGGAATAAACAAATCAACCCGAAAATAACCTCTTCATTCCCGCCTTTACTCTGTTCCGGGACCGGGAACCAGGTCACCCGAGAGAAAAAAATAATAATCTGGATCAATTCAACTCACCTGCTGTTAAACCCTGAATATATTTATCATTAAATTTAAATAATTCCCTCCTGAAATTGTGTTTCTCCTCATTGTCCGTCACAAATACCAGACTGGGTTTAAAATCCGCTCTCAATTCAGTTTGAGTGTCTATTCTGTGTGAAACTGTCTGTGATGGGCGGGTATGAAGCCACATTCACAACATTCTGGAACAGGACAAATCTCTATCCTCCAGAAAGAGATTTCTCATGAAGTCAATGCGGGAAAAGATGGTGCAGCTTGTTCACAGAGATTGTGGGTGGCTCTTAAAAGAGCCGTTGTGTTTGGGGTGGTTTTCAGTCCATTGTGCAGTTTTACTTGGAGCTGGTGTACTTGGTGACCGCCTTTGTCCCTTCCGACACGGCGTGCTTGGCCAGTTCCCCGGGCAGCAGCAGGCGCACGGCGGTCTGGATCTCCCGGGAGCTGATGGTGCTGCGCTTGTTGTAATGGGCCAGGCGGGAAGCCTCACCCGCGATACGCTCGAAAATATCGTTGACGAATGAGTTCATGATGCTCATGGCCTTGGAGGAGATGCCGGTGTCGGGGTGAACCTGCTTCATCACTTTGTAGATGTAGATGGAGTAACTCTCCTTCCTCGACCTTCGCCGCTTCTTGCCGCCCTTTACTGCCGGTTTCTTAATGACTTTCTTGGCTCCCTTCTTGGCAGCTGCTTTCGATGTTTGTTTCTTCTCGTCAGCCATCTTCAGTTTCACCCAGAAATAAAGCAAACCCCTTCCGAGCGCTGATTAAATAGACAGAGCCTCACCTCTATGCTAATGAGGAATGGGGAAAGGAATGATTGTGATTGGACATTGTGAAAATGAGGGCAGCCAGTTATGTTGCGTTTATTTGATTGGATAAGTAAACAGACCAATCAGATTTAAGATTTTCCACCAATCAGAAACCTCCATACGACAAAGGGGAAATAAATTTCAGAAAGAATGTCTCCAGTCCCAGTTTGTCAGTGGGTCAAGATTCACCGGGAAATGTCACCAGGCTGTCGGTGAGAGGGACCCTTCACCACAGAGGGACTGTGCAGGATTCCTTCAGGAACTGGGAGTGTCTTGAAATATGTGTGAGTGTGAGATTTACTCACTCTCTAATACAGTCTGAATGTAAGATTTACTCACTCTCTGATGAAGTGTGTGAGTGTGGGATTTAAACAATGTCTGACACGGAGTGTGGTATTTACTCTAATAGAGTGTCTGAGTGTGGATGTACTTTCTGATAAATGTGTGCGTGGGATTTACATACTCTGATACATTGTGTGTGTGTGGGATTTACTCACTCTCTCATACAGGGTGTGAGTGTGGGATTTACATACTCTGATACATTTTGTGAGTGTAGAATTTACTCACTCTCTCATACAGTGTGTGAGTGCGGGATTTACTCACTCTCTGATACAGCGTGTCATTGTGGGATTAACTCACTCTCTTTATACAGTGTGAGTGTGGGATTTACTGACTCTGATACAGTGTGTGACTGGGATTTACTCACTCTCTGATACACAGTAAGAAATCTTACAACACCAGGTTAAAGTTCAACAGGTTTGTTTCAATCACAAGCTTTCGGAGCACTGCTCCTTCCTCAGGTGAATGGAGAGTTACGGGATGTATGATTCACATACCTCTCG
>NW_024055424.1:0-18993 GCF_902713615.1 Scyliorhinus canicula
TTGCATGAATTGTGAAGTGTGACCCAGTCACAATTATGAACAGTAAACAACCTATCACTGTTTGATGAGATGATATACCGTGTCCCAGGTGTGGTAATACTGTCGATCAGCCTGCTTGCTGCCCATGTCTAGAGTGATATCTTATCAGAATAATGTGCTGCTGTATTAATAAAGTATCCAAACCTCTCATTGTGCTTCATTGCCCAGCATCTTGCCTAACTGTGGATCTTCTGTTTTGCTAACTGGGAAATAGAATCTTCCTGTTTACTAGTTTGCTCTATGGCGGCTTGTTACCCAGAATCCCCCGCGCTGCAGGAAGTTCCCGATCAGTGAGTGTATGAGGCCAGTGTGCTGTGCAGTGTGGGTGTGTGTTTCGGAGCATGCTCAGTGTCAGTCATGGTAAGAGAGTGAGGAGGAGCTGGGTTGACCACAACAGTGAGCTGTACCCTGTGAGACGGGCATCTCCCAGTCTCGGTTTTGAACTCTCCTGCAGCTTCCTGTCATGGTTGAGTTGGACAGGAACTCTCATCATTTGAGCTGGAAAAGGTAATTGATTGCTGAGGAAGCAGAAAGGTGCCCGGCAAGGATGGAATTCCAGCTGAACTGCTCACACACAGAAAGTTCCATCGACTGTCACACCTTCCTGCCCTCCCCTTTTGGGCTGTGAGACTGGTCCATGGAACATGTGTGATGCAATAAAAACAGCAGGTGAACAGAGGAGACAGCATCAACTACAGGGACATCTCACTGCTTAGAGTCAGGGGAAGACCTTCACTTGGGTGATGTTTAAAAGATTAATCTACTTGCAGACTAAGTTTATCCAGAAGCACAGTGTGGTTTCTGTGCTGACAGATCTACGTGAACATGATCTCCACACACCAGCTGCAAGGGAAGTGAACAATTGAGATTTGATCTAAAGTGTCAGTGCTGAGAAAGTGAAATGTTCTAATTACTGAGTGAAAGTAAACCTTTCCGTGTGAATCACAATTTACTGGGACAATTGGAAAAGGCACCAAAAACGTTTCAATCTCTGAAGGTAAACTTCAGCCTTGAAGTTATGTTTCGAGCTCACAAACTGTGGGAAGCTTTGTGGAATGTTTCCTCTTCCCTTTGTAAACAACAAAGAAGTTAACCCTTTCCCCTGACAGCACGGCAATGATTTGAAATAAAGACTTTGACTTTTAAAGATTTGGCTTAATCCCATTTGTTGGGGTCTCTTCTTTCCGGCCGTGAGAATCAATCGCGGGTAGGGATGGAAATTTGCCAGAACATTTTTTTTGATAATCCTAATCTTTATTGTCACAAGTAGTCTTACATTAACACTGCAATGAAGTTACCATGAAAAGCCCCTAGTCAGCACATTCCGGAGCCTGTTCAGGTACAGAGGGAGAATTCAGAATTGTCATGTGAGAGTACCTTTAAGAACTGGGTGTTTATCAAATAGCTGCAGTGAAAACAGACAGCCCAGCTCCACCCACACTCTGATATCACTGCAGCTATTTGATAAACACTGATTTCTTAAAGTTACAGCTGGTCTTCCAACCAATTGGTGTGAAGGAGGGGAGGGGAGGGGGTGATCCTAGATCTCCCTCATTGACTGAGACTCTGTATCATTTTGAGTTCTTCCCATTGGCCACATGGGTGCGGGTTCCAAAACCTCATTTCCTGCCTCAGCGATGTTGACCAATGGGAGGATTTGGAAGACCGGATGGATTCTGGTCCGCCAGCCAATCAGACTGCGGGCTTTGTGTAAATGAAGATTGAACTTCACACAGACTAAAACGTCTTCCTGTGTTAAACCTCTGAGTAAAACACTTTCCGCTTTTCACTTCAATGGATTTTAAATTAGAGTCCATTAACCCTTCTACAGAACTGTTACAAGGAACAACAAACATTAACTCTGTGTCTCTCGCAACAGATGTGGCACAGTGGTTAGCACTGCTGCCTCATAGCGCCAGCAAGCAGGGTTCAATTCCGGCCTTGAGTGACTGTGTGGAATTTGCACATCCCCCCCCCCCCCGTCTGTGTGGGTTCCCTCTGCGTGCTCGTTTTCTCCGGCTGTCCAAAGATGTGCAGGTTTGGTGGATTGGCTATGCTAAATTGTCCCTCAGTGTCCAAAGGTGAAGTGGGGTTATGGGGAGAGGGTGGGGGAAGTGCACCTGGGTGGGAGCTCTTTTGTAGGTTGGTGCAAACTTAATGGGCCGAATGGCCTCCTTCTGCACTGTAGGGATTCCATGATGCTGCCAGACCTGTTGAGCTAATCTAGCATTTTCTGGTTTTACTCTACATTACACATCTTTATAATCCACTGATTATATTTATTGAACCACTGTACCATTAACTCCCAGGAGCAATGTGTTGATGTTTCAGCTGTTCCAGCCTTCGGTGACTGTGTGGAGTTTTTACATTCTCCCCATGTCTGTGTGGGTTCCCTCCGGGTGCTCCGGTTTCCTCCCACTGTCTAAAGATGGGCAGGTTTGGTGAATTGGCCCCGTGAAATTGCCCTTAGTGTCCAAATAAAGATTAGGTGATGTTACTGGGTTACGGGGATAAACAAAGAACAGAGAAAAGTACAGCACAGGAAGAGGCCCTTCGGCCCTTCAAGCCTGCATCGACCATGCTGCCCGGCTAAACTAAAATATTCTATGCTTCCGGGCTCCCTATCTTCTATTCCCATCCTATTCATGTAATTGTCAAGATGCCCCTTAATATGGTGGAGGCATGCGCTTAAGTAGGGTGCTCTTTCCAAGCACTGGTGCAGGCTGGATGGGCCAAATGGCCTCCTTCTGCACTGATTCGGTAGGAATTTCTCTCTCACAGTCTGATCCGATGGGTCTGTCTGGTGGTATTTCCCTGGCGGTGGCACAGTAGTTAACACTGTTGCTTCACAACACCAGGGTTCTGAGTTCAATTCCCACTTGGGTCATTGTCTGTGCAGAGTCTGCACTTCCAGTGTCTGTGTGGGTTTCCTCCGGGTGCTCCGGTTTCCTCCCCCATGTCCCGAAAGATGCTCTTGTTCGGTGAATTGGACATTCTGAATTCTCCCTCTGTGTACCCGAACAGGCACCAGAGTATGTTGACTAGGAGATTTTCACAGGAACTTCATTGCAGTGTTAACGTAAGCCTACTTGTGACAATAATAAAGATTATTATTATTCAGCGTGTGGATATTTTAAGGAGCCGCTAGACTCTCCTTGGTTCTACCTGTTGTCCCTCAGATATTCCATCTGTTTTTGGTTAATGTTTCTGGAGTCTGAGTTCTTCCAGTCTGTCTCCAATTCTCCTCCTGTCTGGGGTATATGGGTCTAGGGAGCTTGGTGTGATTAGTGTTGTTTGGTTGTCTGTCTGTCTCCAGCAGGTATTGTTGTCTCTCGATAATGACTGTGCTGCTGTCCTTGTCTTCTGGTCTTATGAACATATCCGTGTAGGGTCCAAGCTCCCGGATTGTCTGTCTTTCTCTCCGGGTGAGATTCTGTTTGTCTCTTGTATTTCACTGTGACAGGGCAGAGACCTGATTGAAGGGATTCAAACATGGGAGTTCTGGGAAAGATGGGCAAGGATTTGGGAGGTGGCAACATGTTCAAAGAGTTTGAAGAGGAGAGGGAGGTTGAAGATGGGGCAGTAATTTGTAAGGGTGGTAGGGTCAAGGGTTTGTTTTATTGAGGAGGGGGCAATAATGGCAGATTTGAAGGACAGAGGGACAGTACTTGAAGAGAGAGAAATATTGACAATATTCATGGACACAGGGTAGTTGGCTGATCAGTAGCTCAGTGGGAATAGGGTCGATGGAGCAGGCGCTGGGTCTCATGGACAAGATGAGCCCTAAGAGGGCATGAGGGGAGATGGGAGAGAAACTAGAGAAAGATGTGGGTTCAGGGCTCGGGAAAGGATGAAATTTAGAGACAGTTTGGTCCGGTGGGCTCGTGGAAGAGAGGGAAGCAGCTGATCGGATTTACTCAATCTCAGTCACAAAGAAGCTCCACAAGCTCCTCACACTTCTTGTTGGAGGTGAGGATGGAAGAGACGGGAGAGCGAGAGAACTTCAAAAAGAACTAACTTGTGTCAGAGATATTAAAAAGTCTCAACACACTGCGTATTTAATACAAATACTTTATTTGACTTTTAGCCTGAATATTAGTCCCTGTAAATGAGCAGAAAGAGACCCAAATGAACATGGTTCAGTCCTGAATGCGAGTAACAGGAAAATTCAATCACTGCAGTTATTTGTGGCTTTGTTGGTGTCTCAGGAGGTGGGATGAAGTGGCGAATCCCTTCCCACAATTGGAGCAGGTGAACGGTCTCTCCCCAGTGTGAACTCGCTGGTGCTTCTGCAGAGCGGATGACTCAGTGAATTGCTTCCCACACTGGGAGCAGGTGAATGGCCTCTCCCCAGTGTGAATTCGCTGGTGCTTCTGCAGGTTGAAGGACTGAGTGAATCCCTTCCCACACCAGGAGCAGGTGAATGGCCTCTCCCCAGTGTGAATTCGTTGATGTACAGTGAGGTGAGATGATCGCCTGAAACCAGTCCCACAATGAGAGCACCTAAACCGTCTCTCATCAGTGTGAACATGTTGATGGTGCATCAGTTCCCCAGAACTTTTATAGCTCTTCCCGCAGTCTGGACATTGAAACGGTCTTTCATCAGTGTGAATTCGCTGGTGACTTAGCAGGTCGGATGACTGGGTGAATCCTTCCCCACACTTGGAGCAGCTGAATGTTCTCCGCAGAGTGAATTCGTTGGTGCTTCTCCAGGTCAGATGATCGCAAGAATCTTTTCTCACATTTGGAGCAGCTGAATGGCCTCTCCCCAGTGTGAATTCGCTGGTGCCTCTGCAGGTCAGATGATCGAGTGAATCTCTTCCCGCATTCTGAGCAGGTGAATGGCCTCTCCCCAGTGTGACTTCGCTGATGTACAGCGAGGTCAGATGATTGTCTGAACCCAGTCCTGCAGTAAGAGCACCTAAACGGTCTCTCGTCAGTGTGAACACGTTGATGACGAATCAGTTCCCCAGAACGTTTATAGCACATACCGCAGTCTGGACAATGAAATGGTGTCTCATCAGTGTGAACTCGCTGGTGACTCAGCAGGTGGGTTGAAAAAGAAAATCCCTTCCCACACTCTGAGCAGGTGAACGGTCTCTCCCCAGTGTGAACTCGCTGGTGTCTCAGCAGGTGGGATGACTGAGTAAATCCCTTCCCACACTTGGAGCAGGTGAATGGTCTCTCCCCAGTATGACTGTGTCGATGAGTTTCCAGCTTGGATGGGGAAGTGAATCTTTTCCCACAGTCCATACATTTCCACGGTTTCTCCTCGGTGTGACTGCATTTGTGGCTTGTGAGGTCTGATAGAGCGAATCCTCGTCCACACAAACAAATCATGTACGGTTTCTCCCCACTGTCAACTATGCTTTTTCCTTCCATGTTCAAAATCCGCTGATATTCAGGATATGATAAATTGAGGGCTCTGTCAGATCCTGATGTGATGCTTGGTTTGAGTTTCCAGACTTTGAATCCTCCCCTTCGAACACCCTGTGAAACTGATTTAAAACAGAAAATTGGGGGTGAGAGAGAACCCACAAAAACACAAAGGCATGTTGTGAATTTAGCCGAATGAATCGAGTCACTTGTGGGGCCGGCTCTGGGAAAAAGTGACCATGAAAACGGCTGGATTGTTTAAAACCCAACTGGCCTCTTTGGGAGGAGAGAAAAAGAGGCAAAGAGGGATTTTGTATATCTACAAGACATATTAACAGAGTAGCTGGCAAAGCAAATTCGATCTGAGCTTCATCAAGAGTAATATTGATACTGAATTGGGGCAGCAGGGTAGCATGGTGGTTAGCATAAATGCTTCACAGCTCCAGGGTCCCAGGTTCGATTCCTGGCTGGGTCACTGTCTGTGTGGAGTCTGCACGTCCTCCCCCTGTGTGCGTGGGTTTCCTCCGGGTGCTCCGGTTTCCTCCCACAGTCCAAAGATGTGCGGGTTAGGTGGATTGGCCATGCTAAATTGCCCGTAGTGTTCTAATAAAAAAGTAAGGTTAAGGGGGGGTTGTTGGGTTACGGGTATAGGGTGGATACGTTGGTTTGAGTAGGGTGATCATGGCTCGGCACAACATTGAGGGCCGAAGGGCCTGTTTTGTGCTGTAAAGTTCTATGAAACTATGCTTCTGGTGGCACGGTGATTAGCACTGCTACCTCACAGCGCCAGGGACCCGGGTTCAATTCCGTGGTGACTGTCTATGTGGAGTTTACACTCCCCCCACCCACCAGTGTCTATGTGGGTTTCCACCCCGTGCTCAGATTTCCTCCAACAATCCAAAGAAAGGAACGCGAGGTGGATTGGCCTTGATAAATTGTCCCTTAATGTCCAGGGATGTGCAGGTTAGGTGGGGCTATGGGGTTACAGGGACAGTTTAGAGGTGTGGGCCTAGGCAGGGTGCCCTTTCAGAGAGTTGGTGCAGACTCGATGGGCCGAATGGCCTCCTTCTGCAGTGCAGGAATTCTACGGTTCTAATTCTATTCTACGAATCTTTATAAAGCTCTGGTCACCACTCTTCAGGAAGGATGTGAAGGTTGTTGAGAAGGTGCAGAGGAGATTTACCAGAATGGTTCCAGCAAAGGAGGTTGAGGGGAGATTTGATTCAGGTCTACAAGATCACGCCAGATTTCCATCGGGTGGACAAAGAAACTCTATTTCCATTCACTGATCGTACAAGCAGCCGGGACACAGATTTAAAGTTTTGGGTAAAACCTGGCTTGAACGATATAAGACCCGGAGGGGTTTTGACAGGGTGGATGTGGAGAGGATGTTTCCTCTTGTGGGAGAATCTGGAACAAGGGGGTCACTGTTGCAAAATAAGGAGTCGCCCATTTAAGATGGAAATTAGGATTTTTTTTATTCTCTTGAGGTTTTTAAGATTTTGGAACTCGCGTCCTTAAAAGGCAGTGGGTCAGAGTCCTTGAATATGTTTAAGGCAGAGCTGGATAAATTCTTGACGAGCAAGGGGATGAAAGGTCATCGGGGTAGGCAGGAATGTGGAGTTGAGGTTATAAAGAGATCAGCCGCAATCTTATTGAATGCGGAGTTGGCTTGAGGGGCCGAGTGGCCTGCTCTCATTTTTATGTAAAAGGTACAGGAGATATGGGACATGCTTTTACACAGCGAGCGGCAATTACCTGAAACTTCTGCCTACGAGGGAGGTTGAAAATAGAAAAATTAATGATTTGATTTCAAAAGGAAAAGGAGAATGGCGCTGTCTGGATTGCTCCAGAGAGCTAGCATGGATTCAATGGTCCAAATGCCATTCTCTGTGCCATCATGTCTAATATAACCCCGGGGGGGTTCAGATATCACTCAGGTAAATCTGTGCTACACTCCCTCCGAGGCCATCTATCCTTCCCAGGTTTGTTGCCTGGAACTGAACACAGTTCTCCAGGTTTGGTCTAACCAGGGTTTGTGAATCGGGGCTTTTCCAGTCACACTGAGACCTGAAATCTTCCCTCACAGACAGAACAGACAAACCTTTTACCTTCCACACCCAGATGCTGCTGATATTCAGGTTCTGATGAGTCGAGTGACTCCGTCAGATTGCGATGTGACATTTGGTTTGCTTTTCCCGTCTGTTAAACCTCCACTTCCATTTTCCTGTAACTTTGCAGAAACCTCACTGTCAGTTTAGGATAGAAATTCACAACATTCTCTCCTCGCCAACTTTGATTAAATGTATTCCTGGAGGTTTGATCACATGACCTGCCCCTATCCTCCAGCCATTAATCGGTCAACCTATCCATCCTTGTGACACACTGCCTTCCTCGGCCAATTGGGAAGCAAAAGGACTCATTACCTTACAGGACAGTGGTTGACTGTCAGCCAAACAACCTTTATCCCATTTTCAATATTTTTATATTCGCTGAAGAGAAATGTTCAAAGAAAATTACATAAAAATCTTCTTTTACTGTCCTTTTTTTTTTATAAATGTTTTTATTCAGTTTTCGTATTTTATATTGAACAAATTACAAATTGTTAGGAGAGAGAAACAAAAAAAAACAAACAAAAACAAACACGCAAAAATTAACATACATATTTACAGGTAAGCATCTTCGTAGTAGTAACTGCGCCCCCCCCCCCCCCCCCCCCTCAACATGTTTATTTAGCTTGGTTTTGGGCCTTAGCTAGCCATCGAACCCCCGTAACGAACCTGTAGCCCCCCCCCCCCCTCCCGCTACCTTCCCCCGACTATTCTTCCTCTTGTACATTGGCCACAAATAGGTCCCGGAACAGTTGCATGAATGGCTCCCACGTTCTGTGGAAGCCGTCGTCCGACCCTCGGATGGCAAATTTGATTTTCTCCATTTGGAGAGATTCCGAGAGGTCGGACAGCCAGTCCGCAGCTCTGGGCGGTGCTGCTGACCGCCAGCCAAACAGGATTCTACGGCGGGCGATCAGGGAGGCAAAGGCAAGGGCGTCCGCCCTCCTCCCCAGGAATAGATCTGGCTGGTCTGAAACCCCGAAGACCGCCACTATCGGGCATGGCTCCACCCTCACCCCCACCACTTTGGACATAGCCTCGAAGAAGGCTGTCCAGTACTCCACAAGTCTGGGGCAAGACCAGAACATGTGGGCGTAGTTGGCCGGGCCTCTTTGGCACCGCTCACATCTGTCTTCCACCTCCGGGAAGAACCTACTCATACGGGTTCTTGTTAGGTGGGCTCTATGTACCACTTTTAGTTGCGTCAGGCTGAGCCTTGCGCACGTGGAGGTGGAGTTGACCCTATGCAGTGCTTCGCTCCAGAGTCCCACCCTATCTCCATCCCCAGGTCGTCCTCCCATTTCCTCCTTGTTGCGTCCAGTACGGTGTCGTCCCTATCTACCAGTCGGTCATACATGTCACTACAGTTCCCTTTCTCTAGGATACTTGCGTCCAGTAGGTCTTCCAGTAGTGTCTGTCGTGGCGGTTGTGGGTACGTCCTTGTCTCCTTTCGTAGGAAGTTTTTGAGCTGCAGGTACCGTAGCTCGTTCCCCCCAGCTAGCTGAAATTTCTCTGTCAGTTCGTCCAGTGTTGCGATCCTGTCGTCCGTGTATAGGTCCCTGACTGTCAATGTTCCCCCGTCCTGCCTCCACCTTTTGAAGGTGGCGTCGGTCAGTGCTGGTTTGAACCTATGGTTGTTGCAGATGGGAGCCCTGTTCGACATTTTGGTCAGGCCAAGTTGCTGCCGCAGTTGGTTCCAGGATTGGAGGGTGGCTGTCACCACTGGGCTGCTGGAGTGTTTTTTGGGTGGGGATGGGAGTGCTGCCGTGGCGAGGGCCCGGAGGGAGGTTCCCATGCAGGAGGCCTCCTCCGCACGCACCCACTCAGCTTCTGGCTCCTGGATCCATCCCCTTACTCGCTCGGCTGTTGCTGCCCAGTGGTAGAATTGTAGATTCGGGAGGGCTAACCCTCCCCTGGTTTTTGTTTTTTGTAAGACCTTCTTTGGGATCCTAGCATTTTTACCCCCCCATACGAACGCCATGATGAGTTTGTCCAGCGCTTTGAAAAAGGCCTTGGGGATGTAGATCGGAATGGATCTAAACAGGAAGAGGAACCTGGGCAGTACGTTCATTTTGATCGTCTGAACTCTCCCCGAGGGAGAGCGGGAGTGTGTTCCATCTTTGCAGGTCCTTTTTAACTTCCTCCGTCAGGCTGGTGAGGTTCCATTTGTGGATCCCTTTCCAGTCATGGGCTATTTGGATCCCCAGGTAGCGGAATTTATGTCGGGCTTGTTTGAACGGCAGCCCCTTTAGTGCTGCCCCCCCCCCCCCCCCCCCCCCACCTTGCGGGTGTAATGGGAAGATCTCACTTTTGCTCATTTCTTTTACTGTCCTAATGATTTCCCAGAAACGAATCTTGCCAAGAAAGAAGGTTACATTTGAATTCATGAAAGCCTACTGAAGACACTGAAACGATTGTCCATTGCTGTAAAGACCCATCTGATTCACTGATGTCCTTCAGTGAAGGAAATCTTCTATCCTTATCTAGTCTGGCCTATCGTAACTCCAGATCCACAGTCAGCTTGTTGACTCTTAAAGTGCTCTCTGAGATGCACTCAGTTCAAAGGCAATTAGGAAGGGCAATAAATGTTGGCCCAGCCAGTGATTCCGACATCCTGTGAATCAGTGTTCTTCAAAGTCGGGGGTGCAACACGCTGGGGGGGGGTCGGAAGGGTCACGTAGCCGTTGTCCGCGACTCTCCCGATCGCGCAAATTCCTGTGCAGCAGCAGCCGGCTTTTAATAATGCCGGCTGCAAGGGGCCGCGAACCTGTAAAAAAAGAAGCCGGCCACACTGCGCATGCACGCACAATGACCGGCGCGCATGCACATTCTGCGAACATGTAGGGGGGGGAAATCGGCTGCATTGCGCATGCGTGCCTGATCATCGTGCGCACATGCGCAATGTGGCCAAAGTTTTTACATGTTTGCAGAATACGCATGCGTGCCGATAAACGGCCATGCATGCGCAGTGCGGCCTCTTTAAACCATTGCAACTTTTTGTTTTCCAAGTTCTGGAGTGGTTTTTATTCATTTATTTTATTAATTTAATTTTTTTTCATTTTTTTGTTCATTTTCTTTTTACAAGTTCGGGGGAGTTTTATGCATTTAATTTTTTTTTAACCAAGTTCAGGGGGGGATTTACTTGGTGAAACTTTGGACAGGTGGAGACTCCATGCTTTCCAAGACTGGCAGGCTTCACCTTCATCCAACAGGTTCCATTGGAGGAGCGTGATCGAGGGCCAAAGGGACCCAAAACCATTTCCTCCATTTTTATCAGCAGCAAACAAGGTAAGAGAAACTGGTGGGTCGTGCAGGTCGGCCGGCGTGGGTCACGAAGGCCGGCTGGTGTGCATCGCGAATGTCGGCTGGGTTGGGGCCCGAAGGTTGGCCGGTTGGTAAAAATGGATCCGCGGAATAAAAGTTTGAAGAACACTGCCGTGAATGAATGGAAAACAAAATTTCCATCCTTACCTGGTCTGGCCTACACGATTCCAAATCGCACAATGTGGTTGACTCTTTAAATGCCCTCCGAGATGGTCTAGAAAGCCACTCAGTTCAAGGGAAATTAGGGATGGGCAATAAATGTTGGCCCATCCAGTGAGTCCGAATAAAATCAAATCCTGGAGACTCCAGTCAGTCAATCCTGGAGAGTTGGCATCCGGTCCAGGCTCGCAGCGCATGCACCCTGCAGCACCTTGTCCTCTGTAAAGATGGAGGCCGGTAACCCAGGCATGTTACCAGACTCCTAAATGACACTCTTATGGACTGACCTCATTAACACTACACCCTGTATGCTTCATCCGATGCCGGTGTTTATGTAGTTACATTGCATATTTGTGTTGTCCTCTTATGTATTTTCTTTTATTCCCTTTTCTTCCCATGTAATTAGTGATCTATTGAGCTGCTCGCAGAAAAATACTTTTCACTGTACCTCGGTACACGTGACAATAAACAAATCCAATCCAACATGCATCCTTACAGCATCTTACATTACAACAGTGAATACGTTTCAAAACTACTCCATTGGCTTTAAAAGACTTCAGAAGGTCCAGTGGCAGTGCAAGGTTTTATAGAAATGTACATTTATTCTAAAAGTCCGCAAATAGGATATACCCGTCTCTGGATCTGTAAAGACATAATTACCTGCAAATGCTCGCATTCAAAGCCTTGTCTTGCAGCTTTGACTTTATCTATATACGTTTCAAGAACATACCTCTTCATTCAACTGAGGAAGGAGCAGTGCCATTGATTTGAAACAAATCTTTAACCTGGTGTTGTAAGACTTCTCTCTGTGGGATGACTCTGAAGGGTTTGCTCCAGCTCAGGGGGCGAGGCTGGAGGACTGACGGAGTGCGGCTGGTCCTCCAACCAATCAGAGTGAATGGGAGGCGGAGCAAAGCCGGGACTCTCGCTCCCTACGCATGCGCACGGCCACCCGGGCCTGTCTCGGGGAAAAGCCCGATAGCGTTCGCCGGTTCAGCTGCCGTATCCAAGCTTCTTATTTGTGGATTGGGGCCGACACGGAGTGTTTATGAAGCCTCCCGACCCATCCACCGGCTCTATCCATCCCTCATGATTCACCCGAGCAAGATCTGCCCAGCAGAGTATTTCCACCCAACCGCCTCAATCCTCAGCTGTCATTGGCACTGCGCATGCTCCAGCTCACATGGAAGACACCGGGACTCAGCCCCGCCCCTCATTCACTCCGATTGGTTGGAGGACCAGCCGTCCGTCCTCAAGTCCCGCCCTTCTGTTCGGTCTTTCAGTCCCGCCCCTCTCTTGCTATTGGTCCAGTGCTGCCGTCAATCACTCCCCTGGCATTGTGAGATGGAGCATGCGCAGAGCCGATGCTTGACTCGGCTGGGAGGTTTCACTGAAACCTGATGAAGGTTCCAAACCTAATAAGAAGTTTCCGGGCCCGGGTTTGCATCGAGCGGGGGGGCAGCTGCGGCCTGCTCCCGGTGACAGGCCTGAGTTAACGGCCGCCGTCTTTAGAGAGGCTGCAAACCCGCAGGGGGCAAAACATCAGAGATAGAGTTTGTTGTGAAACCAATGGGATATTGTAAAACAGGAGGTCAGGGTTACAGTCAACAACAACTACTTCTATTTATATAACACCTTTAACTTCATAAATCATCCCAGTCAACTTCACAGGAACATTATAAAACAAAGTGAGACACCCAGACACAAAAGGAGATATTAGGGCAGGTGACCAAAAACTTGGTCAAAGAGGTGAGTTTTAAAGAGTCTGAAAGGAGGTCAGTGAGGTGGAGACGGGGAGGTTTAGAACATAGAACATTACAGCGCAGTACAGGCCCTTCGGCCCTCGATGTGAAATACCTCTAAAGTCCATCTACACTATGCCCTTATCGTCCATATGCCTATCCAAAGACCATTTCAATGCGTTTAGAACATATAGGGTGGGGATTCAGTGCTTGGGGCCGAGGGAACTTAAAACCATGGAGGAGTAATTAGAATCGGAAATGGACAAGAGTCCAGGATCAGAGCTGTGCAGATATCTCAGGGGGTTGTGGGGCTGGAGGAGATGACAGACACAGGGAGAGACGAGGCCTTGGAGGGGTTTGAAAACAAGGGTAAGAATTGACTGGGTGCGAATGCAAGTCTCTGACCACAGGGATCATAGGGGGAAAGGAACTTGCTGTGAATTAAGACATGGGTCGCAGACCTTTGGATGGCTTTAAGTTTCCAGAGGTAGAATGTGAAAATGAAATGAATTGAAAATCGCTTATCGTCACGAGTAGGCTTCAATGAAGTTACTGTGAAAAGCCCCTAGTCGCCGCATTCCGGCACCTGTTCGGGGAGGGTGGTACGGGAATTGAACTGTGCTGCTGGCCTGCCTGGGTCTGCTTTAAAAGCCAGCGATTTAGCCCAGTGTGCTAAACCAACCCCTGTGGGAGAGCAGCCAGGTGTGTAATAGAATTGTCAAATCGGGAGGTGACGATGGTAAATTGCCTTAGTATCTAAAAAGGTTAGGGGGGGTTACGGGGATAGGTGGAGGTGTGGGCTTAGTTTGGGTGCTCTTTCCAAGAGCCAGTGCTGATTAGATGGGCCGAATGGCCTCCTTCTGCACTGTAAATTCTGTGATGTCAGAAGCTCATATTGGATCAAGTATGAAACCAAATTTACAAAAAGACTGGCTAAGTCTCAGACTGTTGCCAGGGAGAGGGATAGAGTTGGTGTGTCAGGAATGGAATTTGGAGCAGGGACCGAACAGTGGATTCAGTCTTCTCCATATTTGATTGAAGTTATTTAGTCAGCAGGAAGAGAACCAGAATGGGCCCTGAGTCTGATATCTGGTATAACTTAGTTCGAGAGGGAGAGGAAAGGAAACCCTGGAAAATTTGGAGAAACAACCTTCGTGATTGCTCATCAAATCTCCACATGGTCAGTTCTGGACACAAGGTTCACCTCTGTTATTCTAATTGGTCAGTCAAGGTCATTCAGATTAATGTCTGTCACAAGTCATGAAGTGACTTATAAAGCATATTCTTACCTCTAATTATGTAACTTTGGGAAAAGGATACAGAAATAATGATTGAATACTTTATTTGGATTTCAGCCCAGGGAGGAGGGAGAGTGTGTGGGACAGGGATTTACAGCTTTGGGGACAGAAGAGAGAGAAAAAATGGTCCACAGAAACTGGAATTATCTGTGCTCAATTTCTGTCTTGTGCTGATAGTGTGACCTTTGTAAACTCCTTTTCCAGGACATTAGGAGAGGATTTTCAGACAGGAAACACAAACCAGATATCACATTAAGATCTGAGAGTGTCACTCAATTGATCAGGACCTGAATATTCTCAGAATATAAATGTGAAATAAAAAATGTTTGTTCTTTTAAAAAAAATTAGATTACCCAATTATATTATCCAATTAAGGGCAATTTAGTGACCAATCCACCTACTCTGCACATCTTTGGGTTGTGGGGGCAAAACCCACCCAGACACAGGGAGAATGTGCAAACTCCACACAGACAGTGACCCAGAGCAGGGATCGAACCTGGGACCTCAGCGCCGTGAGGCTGCTGTGCTAACCACTAGGCCACTGTGGTGCCCGAAAAATGTTTGTTCTGTTTGTGGGAAAATATTTCAAACATCAGTGTGACTGGAAAAGCACCAAGACACACACGCACCTGAGTGAGTGTGTTCCAGTGAACTGACTGTGGAAAGAGCTTTAACCAGTTACAGCCTGAAAAAACACATCATTTACTAAGCGGAGAAACCATACACATGTTCTGTGTGAGGACCAAGCTTCACTTGATTACCTAAAGAAGAAACGGACAAAGACACTGACTCCATGGAGATACCGTTGAAACCGCAGGGTATGGTTTTCGCTTCGGAGGTTTCCAAAATGCGAGAGGTCCCGGGTTCATATCCCTGCAAAGCGCTTGACTGGGCAGGTGATGGTGTAGTGGCATTCTCACTGGATCAGTAATACCGAGACCCGACACCCTGAGAATGCAGGTTCAAACCCCACCACAGCAGATGCTTCATTGTGGCTTGTATTTGAACTTGAATCCAATAAATCAGGGGCAGCACAGTAGCACAGTGTTTAGCACAGTTGCTTCACATATCCACTGTCCCAGGTTCAATTCCCACTTGGCTCACTGTCTGTGCGGAGTCTGCACGTTCTCCTTGTTTCTGTGTGGGTTTAGTCCGGATCTCCGGTTTTCTTCCACTGTCCAAAGATGTGCAGGTTTGGTGGAGTGGCCATGCTAAATTGCCCTTAGTGTCCAAAAGGGTTAAGTGGGGGTTACGGGGATAGGGTAGAGGTGTGTGCTTGAGAAGGGTACTCTTTCCAAGGGCCAGTGCAGACTTGATGTGCCGAATGGCCTCTTTCTGCACTGTAAATTCGATGATTGTAGAAGTTGGATGTTCAACAGTTTAGTGAGAATCGGGTCAAAGGAGCAAACGGTAAGTCTCACAGACAAGATGAGCTCTGAGAGACCATGATGGGAGACAGCAGGAAATGAGTGGAAAGATGCGAGTTCAGAATTTGCACAAGAAAGGTCTTCAAGGCAGTTTTACTGAGTGGTTTCGTGGAAGAGGAGCTGTAGAAGCAGCTGATCGGATTGTTTCAATGGGTGGGGTTTTCCAGCCCTTCCTGCTGGCTGGATCTTCCAGTCCCACAGACATCTCAGTCTGCTGTTCCGGCTCATTGGTTGTCTCATTGGGTTTACTGTAGGCCTCTTGGGGTCTGTGGAAGAACTCCCGGAGCCTCATTCGCCTGCTGAATTCCCTGGAGCGGAGAAACTGCGACATCTTCTTCGCAGCCTTCAACACGTCATCGATGAAGACGAACATCTTGCCAAGGCCATCCCCACTACTTTTCTTCAAACAACCGCACAACCTCAGACCATTGATTGCAGCAAACTACCCAGCGTTCAGGAGAACAGCGACCATGGCACCACACAACCCTGCCATGGCAACCTCTGCAAGACGTGCCAGATCATCAACATGGGTACCACCATTACACGTGAGAACATCACCCAACCAAGTATGCGGTATATACTTGTGCGACTTGGCCAATGTTATCGACCTCATACGCTGCAGCAAAGGATGTCCTGAGGCGTAGTACATTGGCGAGGCCATGCAGACGCTGCGACAACAGACGAACGGACATTGCGCAACAATCACCAGGCAGGAATGTTCCCTTACAGTTGGGGAACACTTCAGCAGTCAAGGGCATTCAGCCTCTGATCTTCGTGTAAGTGTTCTCCAAGGCGGCCTTCAGGACTCGCGACAAATCAGAATCGCCGAGCAGAAACTGATAGCCAAGTTCCGCACACATGAGTACGGCCTCAACCGGGACCATGGATTCATGTCCCATTACATGCGCTTGCAAAATACTACCAACTGTCCTGGCTTGACACAATTCACCCGTCTTTAAGCTTTGATTATCCCTCTCTCCAGTCGCACCATCTGGACCGGCAAAGACTTAATTACCTGCAAAGACTCGCATTCGAAGTACCATTTTGCATCATTGACGTTTTCTACATATAGAACATACAGTGCGGAACGAAGCCATTCAGCCCATCGAGTCTGCACTGACCCACTTCAGCCCTCACTTCCACCCTATCCCCGTAACCCAATAACCCCTCCTGAACTTTTTGGACACTAAGGGCAATTTAGCATGGCCAATCCACCTAACCTGCACGTCTTTAGACTGTGGGAGGAAACCAGAGCACCTGGAGGAAACCCATGCAGACACAGGGAGAATGTGCAGACTCTGCACAGACAGTGACCCAGCGGGGAATCGAACCTGGGACCCTGGCGCGGTCAAGCCACAGTGCTATCCACTTGTGCTACCATGCTGCCCATGTGTGTTTGTGGAACCCATCTGAGGAAAGAGCTGCGCTCCAAAAGCCAGTGATTCGAAACAAACCTGTTGGACTTTAACCTGGTGTTGTAAGACTTCTTACTGTGCCCACCCCAGTCCAACGCCGGCATCTCCACATCATAAATTAGAAGCATTTAATGCTTCTGCCAATTTCGGATCAGACACCTTTCGTGCGATAGATGAATGTGATAACCTCCATGCTACAGAAACAGCTGGCAGCACAGTACCCAATGGCCCTGTGCAAAATTCAACTGCACAGTCTTGCTGCAAGCTTTCAATGGTTCTGCTGAGAGGCCAGGTCATTTATTACATGAAGACAGCTGTTCCTTTAAAACAGATGTCTCAACTTGTAAGACCATAAGATATAGAAATTATATTGAACTTTATTATTTGTTCAGCAAGTCCAAAGATGTGCAGGTTGGGGTGGATTGGCCATGATAAATTGCCCTTAGTGTCCAAAATTCTATGATTAACCTAGGATTAAAGTTCGGCACAACATCGTGGGCCGTAGGGCCTGTTCTGTGCTGTATTTCTCTCTCTCTCTCTCAAATACCTAACGTAACAATGCTCTCTGTTCAATCATTAATGCATAATTCTTATTTTCCTATAAAAAAATTCCACCAATTTTACTTAAGATCTGTTTCATTATTCAATATTAAACATCAGTATATTTATGTGTTACATGTGACTTCATTTTGAATTAAATTGCTTTAGAGTCTTCACTCTGAATAACTCTGAAATATACACCATTGAATTGCAAACATGACTGACCAATAATTCTTTTGCGAACTGAGCAAACTGCCAAGATCCGCACTTTGTTTTTTATGTATGGAACGATCTGTCTGGATTGTACGCAGAACAATACTTTTCATTGTACCTTGGTACACGTGACAATAAATCAAATCCAATCAAAGAGACAGTTTCTTACTCGTCTTCAAATTGAAAAGTGTTCTTAAAAAATTCATTCATGGGAGATGGGCGTCATTGGCTGGACCAGCATTTACTGCTCATTCCAATTACCCTTGAACTGTGTGTCTTGTTAGGCTATTTCAGGGGGCACGTTCAAGTTAACCACAACATTGCTGCGGATCTGGAATCATGTGTAGGCCAGACCACGTCAGAAGAGCAGATTTCCTGAAGTACATTAGTGAACCAGATGGATTTTTACAACTATCGACAATGCTATCATCAGACTTAATTCGGGACTTTTATTCAATTTCACCATCTGTCCAAGGCAGATTCTATCCCAGATCCTCAGAGCATGTGGAGGAATCAATGAATCCCTTCCCACACTGAGAGCAGGTGAATGGCTTCTCCCTCGTGTGAACTCGCTGGTGTGCCTGCAGGTGAGATAATCGAGTGAATCCATGCCCACACTGAGAGCAGGTGAATGGCCTCTCCCCAGTGTGACTGTGTCGATGAATCTCCAGCTCAGATGGGAATCTGTATCCCTTCCCACAGTCCCCACATTTCCACGGTTTCTCCATGTTTTGGGTCTCCTCGTGTCTCTCCAGATTGGACAATCAGTGGAAGCCTTGTCTACACAAAGAATATGTTCACAGACACACAGAAACTGTCTCTCAGTACTGTGAATGGTATGATGTTTTTTCAGGCTCTATAATAGTTGAAGCTCTTTTCACAGTCAGTTCACTGGAACTCTCTCATCGGGTGTATGTTGTGTGGGTCTTGATGCTTTTTCAGTCACGCTCACGTTTAAAATCTTCTGAAGCCAACAGATTGAACAAACATTTCTCCTTCTCGCCGATGATATTCAGAGCCCGACGATATTCAGATCAGATGGAATCGAGTGAGTTTGTCATATCAAGGTGTGACGTTTGAGATTTCTGTCTATAATTCCTCCTCTTCCAATATCCGTTAAAAACAATTTACAAAAGCCATCAGTTCGTGCAGGATAGAAATTCAGAATAGACTATTCTAATTTTTATGTCATGTTTTTTTTCCTCTCTCTTATTCCCCGAAAGCTGTAAATCCCCATCCACACAATCTCCCTCCATTCTCACTCTGCTGTATCTAATATTCACCCTCCCAATTCTCCTGAAGGTGCTGATTCATGTTGATTGACAGATCCAAGCTCAGCTCACTGTTTC